>NC_133287.1:5700485-5959276 GCF_005239225.2 Populus alba
AACGTCCCCTTCTCTTTTCCTTCCCATAAAACCTTTCTTCTCTAAAGGCTCTGCTATGCGCCCTGCTTTAATTCCTTGCTCGATTCTTTCCGCCACACGTACAACATCATAGAAATGTTGAGATGAGCTACCCATTAAATGCTCATAGTAAGGTGCCTTGAATGTAATTGGCGAACAAAGTCACCATCTCCGTTTCTATCAAAGGGGGTTGCACGTGCGTGGCCTCGTCCCTCCATCTTTGTGCATAAGCCCTCACTGACTCTTGGCTTCTCTTTTCCATCGACATGAGGCTCGTTCGATCTGGAGCAATTTCCAAATTGAACTTGTATTGCTTTAGGAAAGCCTCCACTAAGTCCTTCCAATTTCTTAATCTTGACATTATCCAGCCTCATGTACCAACTTAGCGCAGATCCCGATAGACTGTCTTGGAAAAAGTAGATCATTAACTTATCGTCATGAATTACTTCAGCCATCTTGTTGCAATAAGATCGAAGGTGAGTGTTTGGGGCATTCCAACCCAGTATACCTTATAAAACTCTGGTATCCTAAAATCTTTTGGTACCGTGAGGTTAGGTACCAAGCATATTTCCGACGTTCGCAGGGGGTCAAACCAATCATTTCCTCGACTGCTCTTAACCTTTCTTCTAATGCTGATATCTTGTCATCATTCACAAAACCCGTGGACCTATTTATCGGAAGGCCCCTCGGCTGTTAAATCTACAGTGATATGAGCTTGAGGGGGCTGAATGGGAATAACAGGTGTAAAGTGCTGCCCCGTTGCTGAATCTGCCCCCATATTCTGAGATACCCCCGGGACAGGGGCCGACGGTGCTCCTATAGGTGGTTGGGTGGATGTTCCCTCCCATTCTTGGCTTTTAAAAGTTGCTCAAGCAGATTGGTCAACCGGGAAACTTCATTTTTCACGGATTCCAACTCGGTCTGGTAGTGTGACTCTAACTGAGCTCTTTCTTCGTTTTCCATTCTTGATCTGGACCGGGTTTGGTGGACTCTGGATGTGGGACCTATGTTTCACGATCTGGAGATGCATGCATAGATGTATGAGAAAATGTATGATTGTGATGGATGCATGCATGTTTTATTGTGAACGAAAAATAACCATCCCATTATAAGCATTCTCTTGTCACATTGCTTTGATAGAAGTTCTGTCTTTCGAGTCGTTTTGCTAGAATCATGTTCACCAAGAGACAGATTTTGCATAAGAAGATGGGTCAACGCCCTTTTCATTAATGCTTGGATAAAAAATACATTTTTTTAAAAAAATACAACATGATAATCTCTTTCCTCCATAAACTCCTTAGCCAAAGGTAAGAAAGCAAAGCCGCGGTTCTCAATCTTCCCTAAAAAGCAATCGGTTTCGGCTAGGCTTCGGCGATAGCGAATGATGTCTCCTCCCACATTCCGTGCATTGATTCTAATAATTCGAGCATGTGCAGCAGCTTCATCCATTTGCTCATCGGTTTTGGTCATTTTTTCTATGAGCAACATGTTTGTTCTGTTCAAAGCAATGTTGTTGGCGTCGATTCGATCCTTGTGCTTTTCCGTTGCTACCAGCTTCTCGTCCAAATACTTCGACTTTTCGCGTTCTTTGTCGAGCTTTATCCTTGCAACTTTTATCTCACTCCTCTTGGCTGCTAACTCCGCTTTATCATCCTCGAATCCTCCCCTTTTGCTTTCCAACTCTATATATTTCTTATTCAAATCCTTATACCTCTTAATCCTATCCATTAGTTCGAATTGCACTTGCACAAATTTTTCTTGGTAATATTTTGCACTTTCTTGGCAATCGCTAAAGTCCATCTCCATTGCTTCAAGTTTAGAACAACTTTGCATCCAATCCAAACTCAACCCTTTAAGCTCCTTCTCACTCCTTCCCCTAGCAATCTTCTCCTCAACCAACTTTAACTCAAGCTTGGTTATTTTCGCATCTCTAGACTGTATTTGCTCATCTAGAAATGTTCTCCTTTTATCATCTTCTAGCATCATTCCTTCCAACGTCGCCTTGTCCTTTCTGCTCTTGCTCAACTCTATCCTTAGTTTGTCCACTTGCCTTCTCAATTCACCGTTAACCCTCTTTCTTTTGAGGGGTTCCTCTATGGTTTGAGGAGATTTGACTTCTACACGAGGCATGGCTGAAGCAGCTAAATCATCTTCAATATTAACCTCTTTTCCCTTAATAGGCTCCTCTATAGCGCAAGGCATGGCTGAAGCAGCTGAGGCTCTCCATTTTACATATCCTTCGCTCACACTTGGATCTCTCAAACCTTCTATTTCCACCAACACTAGATGCTTCCAATCTTGTTTGATGATCTCCAAAACTTCTTTTGCCATGGGATCTTTGAACAGACCAAAGAATTGAGCAATTCCCATAGTTCTGGGAACAAACTGTATGCCCCGAATTGTCTTACCACTAAAGTCGGAGCATAACTCACATAACCCGTAATCCCCACCAATGGTACCCAATGCCTTTGTCCACAACTCATTAGGACCTTCGTTGTTGTTACCCATGGTGCTCTCCATTTAAAATCGCTATTAGGTAATCCTTCCAATTTATCAACCCAACCCTGGTTGTCTAGATCTCCCCATTCTTCTTCTTCCACAATCTTTAGGGGTTTTTGAGTGAACCACCAAAAAATTATTGAAAACAGGTTTCTTTGTTTCGATATGGCTCACCATCCAAATATACAACAGTTGCGTGCAGCATCTCATTGCTCCTTTTCCAGCTTTTCTACAATGGTTAAGTGTCAAAAATGTTTCGGCTAAGATAGCAACCACTGGATTGATCTGTGTGTTCTCATACTCCACATAAGCAGCGGCGGCCTCCAAGCTTACTAAACCAGTCTGACTTGGGAACAACACAAGGCCAAATATACCTAAGGCAATCAATCTCTCTTTTTTCTACTTCTGACTCTTTTTCCAACTCTAGCATCCTCCATTTCAAACCGGTGCCATTCTTTTCCAGAAACTTTTCCAAGTTGGAGATTCTGAGCAGTTTTGACAGCTCAGGGATGATCTTGTCGGATCTCAAAGGAGAATAAATCCGATACAGGTCATTCGGAAACTCGGTCAACAATCCATATTCCTCAATCGTGGGGCACAAGTCCACGCTTCCAAAGGAGAAACATCGGTATTCTGGATCCCAAAAATGAACTAAGGCTCGCACAGCTGGGCTTAAAACTTCTACCTTTGCGATTTCCATCAAACGTCCGTATTTCCTAAAAAATGCATCTTTATCCACATTCTGAAAATGAGTCGTTAACTTGTTCACCTCATTCAATATGCAATTCAGGTTCTTGATTGGCGACATCTTCTTAGCATCGCTTCTAAGGCAGTCTCCTTCAATCAATTGTGACAGTTCAGAATTCTTTCCATACTCTATGGAAGGTTTGGTGATGGTCATTTCGTTCACAAATCCTGCAATTCAAAATGCATGGGGGGTTAGTCTTGTTTCGATGCAAAAGATTTATATCGGAATATACACCCTAAGGATAGGTTCTAGTTCTTTTACGTGAGACATAGGGTAGGTTTATTACTAGGTCTCTAAAAGAGGGTCTCTTGCTGTTCCAGTGATCACCCTCGTAAAGGCGATATGGAGGTCCAGCAGATAGTGGGATGGCACGTGTACCAATCACTATCAGTCTAAACACTCAGCAAAGAGTTGGGGTTTACACAAACTTAAGCCTTGAACTCAAGTCATAAGGCAAGCTGCTAGTCCCCCACTTAAACTTAGAGTTACATGTGTGTGCCCTCCAAAACATAATAATAATAATAAAGTGATGCATGACTATGGCATGTATTATAGAATGTAAAGATATATGCTAAAGCTTTTAAACAAAACATCATAAGAAACCAATAACATATAACATAAACAAACAAACAAAAACAAACAAATCAAGCTTAGTCCTAACATCCCCAGTGGAGTCGCCATTCTGTCACACCCCGTACAGAAAATTTATAAAGGCACGACATCGGCTGGCGATTTTCGTTGTGTTCTAAGGATTTGGTTCTTTGGAGTCGCCACCTAGTATTTGGTCACTAGGAACCCTAACTGGTCTTTCAGAAATTCTAAGGCAAGGGACTGGTTGCGTAAAGGGAAGGTACTAGCACCCCTAATACGCCCTACCTAAGGTAAGCTGCTTGGTGTTTGGTTTGCTCTATAGTCTATGGTGTTGGTGTTTTCTAATCCCGTCAACTCGTAAATCGCAAGGAAAAGAGAATAAAAAGAACGAAGAAAATTTCACAATTCCTAAAAAAAAATTACTTTTCACGGCTCGTAAACCGTGGAGAAAAAAATAATTTTGAAATATTCTCGATTGCAGCCAAAGCTTCTTTCAAACATGTGCGTTGATTTATTACTCCCGATAATATTTTGGATGTTCGTCCTTTTAAGGATTTCTTCATCCAAACATTAGCGGTGAACAATAATCACAACTTCTCCTCCCAAAATAAGATTTTTATAGTTTTTTGGAATATTGGCCAATACCCTTTGGAGTTTTACAAACGGGTTGTAAAATCCACAAATGCAAAAAATGATTTTTGTGTTTAAGAAATCTATGCGAAAACACATTTTCAAAGCTTCCAATATTTTTTTTCTTTATAAAAAGAACATTCAAAACATGCTAGTGTATTGGCCGTATGCATGAAAACAAAACATTTTTTTTTTTTTTTTTTACGAAAACAGGTGTTTTTTAAATACTGAAATTATATCCCCATAGTATAAAAAAAACAAATCAATATATACCAAGAACAACAAATATATTTTTTTTTTACTTTTCAAATTTTTTTATTTTTTTATATTTTTTTTTTAAAAAAAAAAACATATATACACACACATGCATAATATAATAATATAATAATATAATATAATATATTAAATGGGCTGGGCCGGCCCAATTAATTGGGCCGGACTCCAGCCCCAAAAGACGTTGGGCCGGACTCGGCCCAACAGTGTCTTGTCTTCTGGGCCGGACCGGCCCAGACCCGCAATCTGGGCCAGACCGGCCCAGACCCAAATCATTGGGCCAGACCCTGTCTGGCCCAAAAAAAAAGAAATGAACGGGGGGGGGAATTATTTTCCCCCCCGTGCCTCCTGCATGCAGAAACGATTCTGCATGCAGGGGGCAAGAAATAAAACAAGATAAAAAAAAAAAGGTGCAGGGGAGGAGGCGTACCTGGCGCGGCGGAGACGATGGCTTGCTGGCGGTGCTGCGGTGGAGGCGGTGGCAGTGACCTACTCCTGTCGACTCCTCACGGCGAATTCCAAGTGGTCCGGCGACGTCCTCTCGGTTCGTTTGCTTGGTTTCGGTTTTCTCACTTCCCTTCCGGTTTCAAACCTTCCCTTTGCTTTCGGTTTTCTTGGGTTTTTTGGTAACTCTCTCCTCTGTTATGGTGTCTCTCTCTCTTCCTCTCTCTCTCAACTGTCTCGGTTTTTTGTGGTTTTTTTTTTTCGGGTCACTCCATCGGTCCTCCTCCCTCTTCTCACTCTGCTTCTTCTCTATTTATAGGCAATATCGGGGCATGCATGGGGGAACAAGGCGTGCTGGTCGGCAGGCGCCGCTGCCAAGGTGCTTCTCTCGGGTTCGGTGGCGCGGCGGGTGGTCGGCCAGCGGCTTCGGCTTCGGGGGTCCCAAAGTGTGGGGCGTCGGGCCATGGCACGTGAGGAGAGAGGCGGGGACAAAAACCCCGGTTTTCCTCTCCTCTGCTACGCCTGCGGGGGGGAAGAAGAAGAGAAACAGTGCCGTTCAAAACGGCACCGTTTGGTCCTTTTTTTTTTTTTTTTTTTTTTCTTTTTTTTTTAAAACGCATGAAACGGCGTCGTTTTGGAGAAAACGCGCCGTTTCATTTAAATTTGGCGCCAGAAATGCGTCAACGTTCACATCAGTCCCCCAATTATTTTTTTGTTCCTTTCAATTACGTCCCTGACAATTTCGGTCTTGTCCGCCAAGTTGGCCGCCTTTTCCACTTTGGGTCCTTGGCCTCTAAATTATGCAATTTAGCCCTCAATTGATCAATAAACTTCCAATTTCTTCAATTAGGCCCCTCAATCAACTCCAAACAGCCCCCCTATCTTTGCGCCTTTTCCAAATTGGTCCCTGGTTTTCGGATTTTCACAATTAAACCCCTAATTGGCCATTAAACTTCAATATTTATGCAATTAAACCCCTGATTTGACTTAATAAATTCCTAAAAATCATAATTTGGCCCCAGGACTTTAATTTCTTCAATTTAAAGCCCAAATTGACTTAAAAAATCAATTTTCTTGCAATCAAATCCCCTATAAATCCAATAAAAAAACAATTAAACCCATAAACATCCAAATTTGGGCTTCTCTCCTCAAAATTCAAAATTTTCTTCTCAATAGGGTTCTCATCCTTCAAGAATATTTTGTCAAAAATCCAATCTTTGTATCTTTATACTCCTTGACCAATTTTCTGACCATTTTCCGAGCGCTTCTGCCTCTTGTCCTTTTTCTAACCTTCTTTGGCTATCTATTTTATTTTTTTACGGGGACCCAAAAATGGGTTACAACAAGCACCATAAAATTACTTGAGGTGAACCTTTTTATTTTTTTATTACCATTGAAACAAAATCTCTCATTTCCATTCTCTTATATACTAAAACAAGAAATTTATTTGTTCATATTTTAAATACTCTTTACTTACTGAGTGCGTTCAATTCAAATAAACAAAAGGCTCTTCGTGAAATGAAAGATTCTCAGATGTTGAATTAAGTAGGTGTCTAAAAGAGAATTGAGAGAAAATATAAGCAAAAAATATTGAAGAGTGAAATAATTGAGTATCAAAAATTATAACTTGTCGTGTATTCTTAATGATCTAAGATATTTATTTATAGATTTTAGTCATGGTAGCTTAACTCAAGAGTAGCTTGAAATTTGATTGGTAGAAATATTGATATTCACCAAAGGTTGTAGAGCCTTGTATTGTCATGGGTAAAGAGATTGATGAATGTTAATGACTTATTAGCTAGAAATAATAATTAATTGAGAAAAGTGATGCTAGACTGCATTGAATGTGGTGTGTGTCTGCATTATTAATTATTAGCTAGAAAATATAGTGCCAACCTTATATAAAAAGTATGTACTTACAGAAAATATATCATTAAATTATAAAAAGCATTTGTGTTTGTATGTTGTGCTCGGCGTGGAGTTTTGACTTCTCAAGACTCAAAAAAATACTTTGAGATATATGCTAGTAGTTGAAATTTTTTTCATGGTATTGAATGGACGCAGAATAATTTTTCAAGGTTAAAACAAAAAAATGGGAGGTGCGGTCTAAATGAGCCTTAAAAAAAAAATGTGCACCATCAGATTCCATAACGGTAAAACTTGGAATTTCATATCAAAAGGTCTCCGCTCGTTCACAAGGTTTGAAGACTTGATTCCCTGATATCTAAAGTACATGGGAGGTTTCCAAAAGTCCAACTGTGATAAAGAGGGCTTTATAAAAATATTTTGTATTTTAAAATATATTAAAATAAATATTTTTTTTAATTTTTAATTTTAGTATATTAACATCATCAAAAAAACACTAAGAAAACAAATATTAATTTAATATTTTTAAAAAACAAATTTACTTTAAAAAAAAACATTTAAAAGCAAAAGCTAGGCCACAGGATATGACTATAAAAATGTTATATATGTATATATAAAGGTCAAAGTTGATGTTGAGAAATAATAAAATTTATAGCAATATTAGCTTTCTGCAACATGTTAAATAAATTTGTTTAAATTCACAAGTCATAACAATATTAGAATGAAATACCAAAACTAGAAAAACAATATTTGCTTGAATGGAAAGATATGTAATATGTTTGATCATTATAAAAATTATAAAAATTTAATGGAGACTTGCTGAACTGCTGGAGGAAACCAAAGAATACTCATAAATTAATTTAAATTGAAATTTAGATTTAGGAACAAGTTTAACCACGTTATGGTGATAAATTTGGATAGAAGTAGGGGTGAGAAAAAAAAACCAAAAAACCAATTAAATTGAGAAAACTGGAAAAAAATAATTGAAAAAATCGAACCGTAAAAAACCTGATTAAAATTTAGAAAAAAACCGACTGGTTTGGTTTTATAAGCCTGAAACCAAAAAAACCGAACCGAACCGAACCCAAACCGGAAAAAAAAACTAGAAAAAAAAAAAAGCCAAATCAGAAAAAACCGAGCCAAACTAGAAAAATCTGAGCCAACCGATCCAAACCAAAAAATCCAAGCTAAAATAGTTTGAACCAATTTTTGTCCTAAAAAATCAAACTGAATTAAATCAAAATTGATCGGTTTGAATTGATTTTGATTTAAAAAAAAAAAATTAGTTTGATATATATTTTTTAATAAAAACTAAACCGAACTAAAAGTTATCATCCTTAAATAAATAAAAGTATTTTAACCGTGATATGTTTGGAGGTTGAATGATTATTGTGGTTAGCTAATAGTAAATTATGTATGATTACTAGTTTTAAGTGTTTTTTTTTTTTTTTTAGGTTTTGAATATTAAATTCGATTAACATTAGATAGTGGATGTAAAAAGGCAGAATGAAAATATTAGATAATGTTAAAGGTAAAATTGATGGTGTAAGTACTGGTGACAGATAATGTTGATAAAGATATTTTTGTATTTAAACATACAAATTCAAATAATAAGTTGTTACTAACGGTTAGAAAATCATAATTGATTTCATTTCATATTTTATCGTATACAAAATATTACAATGCACAAATTCATAATTCAAAAATAGAAAAAAAAAACTTGAAATTCGAGATTTGATAAGGCTAACAAAATCATACATTGAGAATTTCTCTTATAATTAATTATTGTCTTCGAAGAGTCTCTTTAAATATTAAATTATTAGATTTTATAAGATTTGGTTGGCTGGAATCTATTATAAATAAAAATATAAATTTTCTTAATCCATGTTAACCTCACTATCTTTTTTTAAAAATGTTTTGTGGGGATATAAAAAGCAATTAAGAAAGCGTGCAATGGCTGAGCAATTGAAGCAAAAGAGTACCTCTGAAGATAGTATCGTCACCTCTTCATTTATTAATCGAGGAATACGTTGTCCCGAAGCAAGTTTGGAGTAATTTGCCCTAGTTGAGCAGCATTACTCTAGAGAATCTAAATCAACTATCGTTGGCATATTTCATTCTTTAGCATCCACTACTGTTAAGCTGTCACCTTCTATATCTTTTTTATTTTATTTTAATTTTTTTTTTAACATTCTTGCTTACAAAAATATTGAGATATATACGTAGACTAGTTGCATATATATAAACTAACTAAATCAAATAGGATCTTGGAACTATCTAGTTGATTTGGAGCATATATCTCTATTAATGGATCGGTTATCCATGTCAAAAGTCTTACTAAATTCTATAACTACTAATAGCTATATGATCACCATTTATAATTAAGTAGCAATTGAGATTGATCTAGAGACTCGGTCTAGTAAATAAACCTAAATCTCATCAGTGAATTACAGTAAACTGAATGTGATTTCATTGTGAATTACACTATGGGTTTACTCTCTACTGCACGTAGGGAAAGATAAATGATGTGCTAGGATCTCACGTTTAATTGATGTGTGAGAGGTTCTAAAAAATAAAAAAATAATAATTAGTATGTTGAGCTCTTTTAAAAAAAGTAATTAGTGTGCTGGACTCTTTCATTGATGAAACACTGTATACTGTGCATTATGGTGTGCTCGACTCTTTCATCGATGAAACATTATATATTGTGCATTGTATGAAAAACTACACTGTGTACTCTTAAATGCATGACTATTAATTGTATTGTTTAATTTGAAATGCATGTTGGGAAAGATAATTGGTAAGCTAGGATCTAACGTGTGATTGGTGTGTTGAGCTCTCACATGAATGACTGGCTTACTAGTTCGGGAGGCTCTAAAAAACTAATTGGTGTGCTAGTCTCTTTCATTGATGAACACTATATACTCTCAATTGCATGTTCTAAAAAATAGTTGGGTTGGCGACTTGAGACTCTAAAAAATAATTGATGTGTTGGGCTCTCACATGGATGTTATAAAAAAATAATTAGCATGTTAGCTTCATAGGCTCTAAAAAATAATTGGCGTGCTAGACTCTTAAAATCTAAATTGCCTTGAACGTTATACAAAATAACTAGCTTCCTAACTTGAGACTTTTATGTGCAAATTATAAAAAATAGTTTGTACTTTTTACACGCTTCCATGTGGTGTTGTCTTCGGTTAAAGATTAGGCTTCATCTCCTTTTCATTTCTCACTTCATTGTGGCATGGGAATGGGTATGCTATGCATTCAATTTTCTTTTGGCTCAGGTGCTCAATTTGTTGTTTTCTCGGGTGCTTCCTCATCTTGGCTGATGACTTTTTTTTTCCACATGTATTGTTATCTTTTAGGCATGTCGTCCTCTTATAGATGTGGCTTTGATATATCAAAGTTGGGGAGGAGAATTTTTTATTGTTTATTGTTTGTGGCTTGACTATTCTTTCATTTAAGGCTCTTCTACTACATGTAAACTTTCTTTTCCAAGGGCGTGGATTTTATATGTATGTGTGTGTGTGTGTGTTGGGGGGGGGGGTAGTGGACATGCCATCATAGTGCATTAAATGCACACTCGTTATCACATGCTAGGTGTTTCTATGATGGGTTAACATTCAGTTGGTGAATAATATTTTGGTTACCTTTCCAGTTTATTTTATTTTATTTTTCATGTTGTTGTTTTGTTAGGAATTGACTACAATTGAGTTTTACTTGCTCTATGGTTTCGTTGTCATTGGTATGTGGGTTATGTGGTATTCCCATGCATTTTTATTTGGGTATATGTTGACATGACTTTGTCCTTTGAGTTTATGTGGGAACCTTTGCAATTGATAGGTCATTGGCTTACAAGAAATTATATAAACTTTTTGGTGCTTTTTTTTTTTAATTGCTTGAGGTTGGGTTTTGACATTAATCGCTAATGTATTTCTCCAATGGTTATTGCAATTAAGGGGTTATTGGTCTATGAGGGGGGTTTACACAATTTTTTTTAATCCTTTTCCTTCGTTTTAGAAAAGATAGGAACCCTCTCTGCTATGGTCTTTGCTATTTTGATACTATTTTGAAATTGATTTGTTTATCTGCATCTTGAACCTTTGGTCATGCTGTTTTTTTCTTATGTTTTTTTTCCTTTATATTTTCAAGCACAACACTATTTTCTATTTTGTTTACTACTTTTAGCCTTTATTTATTCATTTGTTATGATGCTAACTTGCATTTTTTTTTTAGGTTGCAGTAATCTGTCAATATTTGTTGGTTACCTGTTGAGGGTTGCGGTGTATGGCTTCTCCTTCCCTCTTCCAGGTAGCTAAGATTGATATTTTTTTTTACACACCTCTTTCTTTTTTTATTGGTTCCCCTTGCCTTTTCAGCTCTTTAGCAAGGTCTCCTTGTTGTTAGTTAACTTTTAACAAGTTGTTTTAGTTTACGCTTTACTTAAACAGTTGATGTTAGCCTTTGCTCATTCGTTTAATATGATGCTGTTTTTATCTTTTTTTTTTTAAAATAAATTATTTAGGAAACCACCAGCATTGATTTGTTTTTCTCTTTCAATTTACAGGTTAGCCAAGTCTTAATTTTTTTTTATAAGCTCTTTGCCTTTTTTGGCTCATTTGTTTGATATGATGCTTTATTACCTTTTTTAAAAAAAAAAATTATATCTGCAAGAAACCACCAGCATTTGTTTGTTGTCTGCTGAAGCATGGAAAGCAGAGCTTCTCCTTCAATCTACAAGTTAGCCAAGTCTTTATTTTTTTTATAAGCTCTTTGCCTTTTTGGCTCCCCATGATTGCTAAATTAGTTCAAGGTTAGTTGACATTTTGCTAGCCTCACACACACACACACACACACACACACACACACACACATATATATATATATATATATATATATATATATATATATATATATATTATATATATATATATATATATATATATATATATTTGTTCTTCTTAGGATTATTTCTTACATTTATATAGTCTAATATGTTGAGATTGTTGTCTATTTAGATTTTATTTTTCAAAGTAAAATAAAAAATCATCTATAATAAAAACACCCTTTCCTAAGCTCGATGGAGAAAACATCTAAAACCCAACCTCTCATGCCTTAGCCATAAGCAACTGTCAACATTGTAAAGATTGAGAAAAAAAATATTCAAGGCCATTTCATCTATGATATGAACATTGTAGCTAAAATGTCGTGCAAAGACCAAGAGAACAATAAAATTATTCCATCCCATTAAGCAAAAACAAAAAGTTTTAATTTGAAAAAAAAAAATGAACCAATCGTATCTCAAAAGACATTAAACCAAGAATTTAAAAATCTAAAGACAGTAAGCCAAAAAAATCCAAAAAAGAAATCATGTTGGATAAAAACAAAAAAACAACCCCAAGAAAAAACAAAAAATGATTAAGCAGAACTAAAACAAAAAAAAAAAAACTACAAAATAAAATATTTTGAAAGTCATTTAGTAAGATAAACTTATTGCGTGAAACTAAACATGCACTAAACAATAAAAGAACAAAGAACACATCGAAATATAAAAGTTGCTGGATTTAATTGTTTTTGGGACATATTGCAAGAACAATGAAACAAAACAATAATAAAATCACCAGCAACAAACAACTTCAGCAAGCAAACAACTTATATAGCAAGATCATTCTTAAAAAATTATTGCTAATTGTCCTTAACATAACAATTAAGCTAGAAATGAACGAATATGCCAAGAATCCAATACTGGCAGCCAACTTATGCTTTAACAACAATCCAAAGCTCAACTAAACATTCCGAATAGAAAGATGGCCAAGCAAGGGAAAAGAAAGGAATTGAAAAACTCATTGATACTCAAACACTTAGGCAAGAAAGGCAGAACGAGAAATTGATTAGTGATAATAATGGCTTTGCATGGTTTGTCTATTAATTCATCAATCACAATGTTTACGTTTCTTAAAATGTTAATAAAGTGAGTTAGGCTTTCAATTATACTTCTTGCTATTCTTTTAACTGAGCTTATAAGATATATTTTCCAGAGAAATACAATAAAAGATAAAATTGCTAGTGTGCATATAATCTACACACCACTTGAATTTGCTCGTAGCAAAGCGCAGACAGTCAATCTAATTTTTTTAAAAAAAAAAAACAATCATTTTACAATATATTAATGATAATGATAATTCATTTATTTAGGTTTCTTTCACTTTATTAAGATTAGTTTGGTGACAAAAATTAGGATACATGATAAATTTTTGACAAGGAGAAATTATTTTAGTTGCAAGATCCTCTCAACTTTTGATGAGATCAAAATTTAGTGATCACGGATTCACGGGCTTCTCATATGGTCATACATTGGCAATTTGAATCGGTGTAATTTCATTATTTAAGATTTATTTAGGAGTTACGTGGCAGAACATGTCAAAATGGATTTTAAAAAAAAAATCGATGAAATTTTGTTAGCAACTTGCGTGAGCTCCTTTACAGGATGTTGAATTCTGGTGGGCGAGAAATGTCAAGTCGGGCATCTTATCTCATAATTCGACACGCGCTAACGTCCAGTCATGGATGATTTCTGAGATCTTTCCTAACCATAATCACCTCCGATTGATTGTCTCGAGAGAAAACCATCACCGAGGATGAAATCAGATTTGCAAATAAATTATTTTCCAAGTTAAAGAAGATTTCACCTTTGTTTACAATTGCAAACAAATGATGATAATTTTAGCTAAAATTAATAAAAATTCAACATTTTACAAAACACAAAAAATGATATTGAAAACAAAACCGTGAACCATTTATCTGAAATTTGCGTTATCTAACAGTTGAAGCAACGGTGTGTGCCCACCATCTAAGATTATCTTTCATGTCAATCTCGTTGCCCAAAGCAGGAATTCTCCAATTCATCAATGGTTCCTCTTTCCTCTTCTTTTCCAGAACTTCCCATGCTTCAGATAAATAAGGCCTACATACTGTAGGCTCATCAAGAATGGCTTCTTCCTCATCTTTTTTACCAAGTCTATGCAATCCTGGAATTATTGAAGCCAAGTTTGAATCTTTATCTTCTTCTGAGAAGACAAACCCCAAATCCATAAATCCTCTTAACTCTTCATATTCCAGTTCTGACAAGCTCTTGCTTGTCACTTTCTTTCCCTTTCTCCTCCTCGAAACTTTCTTTTTAGGTGACTCCAGAATATATACTCTCTCTGTTGGTGTTGAGTATTCTTCCTCTGTGACTTCTTTTCCTGAGAGGATGGTGTGGAGCTTTGGTGAGCGGAGAACTGAATCTGGAGAGAGAGAAAAGCCAGAAGTGAAGCTTGTTTTGGAGCACAGATCTTCACTCATAGACCTTGTGATGATTGTTGGCACTCTTGAGATCTCTGGTTTTGGAGCCTTTTCTTGATTTTCTTGATGTGGGTTTGTTTCTACACTGGACGATTTAGCCAAACTTGGTTGTTTCTTGAATATTTCCATCTCAAACCAGCACGAATCAAAGAGCTCAATAACTTCTGTTGCGTCCATTAATGGCGGCTATAGAGGAGAACAAGAAATAAAAAATCTAGAATTTGTATATGGGATGTTCTTCTATTTACTGGGTCTCAATATATATACAGGCTCCCTTTCACTAATAAATTGCCCTCGTGTTTTTCAAATGTTTTACCCAAAAACTAAAACTAAAACTAAAACAATAAATAGAATAACTGCACGTTTTCCACCAATGATATTCTTATTATAAAACTCATTTGTTTTATTCTTATTTTCCGAGTGAGTTGCTTTTCTCGGAAAGAAAAAGTAGTTGAGACGTGTTTGGGACGTGACTTTGCTTCAACACAAAGCAAAATGAAATTATTGAGTGTGGTGCAACATGAAATTGATTGTCTAGAGGATGCTAGATAATTGAAATCAGTTGTTGTTTATAATTGGGTGAATAAATTAATCAAATCATTTAAAATGCTTATAAAAAATAAATCTAGAAGAAACTCTTTTTGAACTTTCTCATGTTATTTCAATTAGAAAATAAAAATAAAAAACTGGTTTATTTTGATAATCAAAACTAAATTAAAAAACCAAATCAAGAAAACACATCATAAACTAAAGATTCATTCATAAGTTATAATAAATAAAATCAAAGTGTAGTAAGAAATAGTCAAACTAAAAAATAAAACTAATAAACATGATTCAATAATTATTCAATTGGGTTTGGTTTAAAAGTTCTTAAGAAATGATTATACTAACCCAAATAATAAACAATTTTAACCCATAGCCACCTCTATCTCATATTAATGATATGGCAACATTATGTTTGAAATGTGTCACATCTTCATCATTTAGCAATGGACATGATAGTAAAATTACATTACAAATAATTGTGATGCAACAAATTATTTAGTATCTTTTTTATTAATATAAATATTTGAATTAATCTGTGTGCACCTCAAATAATAAATAATTTTAACCTATAGTCACCATCTATCTCATATTGACGATGATGGCAACATTATGTTTGAAATGTGTCACATCTCCATCATTTAGCAATGGACATGATAGCAAAATTACATTATGAATAATTGTGATGCAACAAATTATTCAGTATTTTTTTATTAATTATACAAGCTTTAAAATTAACAACAATATAAGTCTTCAATGACTTTGAGATTCGTGAGACTCGAACTAATGATTTCTAAAAAGCAAAGTTAGAGTCTAACCAGTTAATTTACACTCATCAGGATTAATAAATTATTAAGTACTTTTTATATTCATATTATTGTATTTTTATTCAGCAAATAATGTATATCATGAAACTTAAATGAATATAACTCGGAATAATTGTTCTTCTAAAAGGTATTATTATTATTATTATTATTTAAGTAGCATATGCTAAACATGGTAGTTAATTTCAAGTCTTTAATCAATATAGTGGGGTGAAGGGAGAAGAAGAAATGATTAATTAAGGCAATTAAAAAGAAGTCAAATACGTGTCCAGGATAAGTACTCATTCAACATCAAAGCTGCGTCTCGTTTGATTCTGTGAGTATTGTTACAACACATGGTTTTATTTTTTATTTTTTTTATGATTCTCAGGGGCATTCTTGTGATTAAATGGAACTTGGCTAACGAATATTCGAATTCTCTAGAGGGAGAGGTTTTTGAGAGTCAGCTGTGGATGATACCTTGAACTGACGAATCTGAGTTTCCACGTGCGACTCGGGGCACGTACACGAGGCCCAGAGGTCCCATCCCATCACCAGCAGTGTTGAGTTGCCCTTTTTAGACTGTTTGATTTCACACTCCAATGTTTTATTTTCTTTTTCATGAGAGTTTAAAGCCACATTTATATAATAATAATAATAATGCAGAACACACTTTAGCAGTTCACACTCCATATTTGACACGTTTGATCATCGTTTTTGTATAATAATTTGTGTTTTTTGGTCTTATGATTTTTTTTAGCATTTAATTTTTTTATTTGATATTTTAATATTATATTTTATTAAAAATTAAATTTCATAATTTATGTTGATATTTTTTTAAAAAATTATTGCAATCTCATAAAATATTATATTATAGCATTGGATTGGATTGATACTTAATTTATATAAAAAAATATTAATTTCATTTTTTGCAATAAATTAAAATTAAAAAAAGAAAAGAAAAGAAATGGTAGGCTGTTTTTCAATTAAGTTTTTTAGGCCCCGTTTTTCAATTAAGTTTTCAAATTGGGTTTTTCCCTTTTGACCCCTCTAGTTTTGCAATTAAATTTTTTAGGCCATGTTTGTTTTTCATAAAGTTATTTTTAGGAGGTTACTTTTCAACTTTCCTATGTTTATTTGTCATTAGAAAAGTTAATCAACGAAAAATATTTTTCAATCAAAGAAAAATTTGGCTTAGTTTCCAGGAAAGTATTTTCCTGGAAAATTTGGGTGGAAAACACTTTCCGGAAGTTGTGAAAAATTTAGAAATGTCATATTATTTACTGGTTATATCAAATTTGATCCTCAAACTTTTGATTGCTATATATATTTTGTTTTGAATATTTATTTTTTTAATTTCACCTCTTAAAATTTAATTTTTATATTAACTTTGGTTCTCATTTTTATAATTGTTATTTGCTTTTCCCTTATCATTTTTTTTATTGAAATGTTTTATTTATCAAATTTGGTCCTCATTCTTTTGATTGTTACTTATTTTATTTGAAATAATTTATGAAATGTTAATTATTATTATTTTTAATTTCTTCATCTTTCATTTTTTTTATTTTTAAAATTTGATTACTATTATTTTAATTATTATTTATTTTATTTTAAATAATTTATGAATTATATTTTTTTTTCAATTTCATTATCATTCAACTTTTTAATTTGTAAGATTTGTTTCTCATCATTTTAATAAACTTGAGAAAAAAGAAAATATTAATTAGTTATTTTTCAGCTCATTTTCCATGATATAACCAAACATTAGAAAGTGTTTTTCAACATATTTTCCATTACACTATCAAACATAGAAAAATAATTTATTTTTTCCGGAATTCATTTTCAAAAAAAAAAAACTACTTTCCAGCAAACAAATAAAGCATTAATTCAAAACTTATTTTTTTTATTTTCCAGTCTTATATTTGAGAAATAAGAGAATCATTGAAAATCAATTGAGAAAATAGAGGAGGCCAGTTTGTTGATTTCACCGACAAAAATAGCCAAATTCTACATCAAAGTATTTTTATTTATGAAAGGGGTACCATTGAGATATTTTTAGGCTTCCAAGTTGCTAGAAAAAAAAAATAGATCGGAGTTGGAGGAGTTTCGTTTCGTAGTTTGATTTTGTGTTTTTTGGATCATTTTTAAGGATTTTATTTGAGTTGATAAATTGGTTATTTTAAAGGATCTAAGGGTATTCATTATGTGTTTTTTAGGTGAATACAATTGAAAAAAAATTTTATATATAAAAAAAATCTAAATTTTCTGTTCATATTTTGCGGTGGCTAGAATGGGCGATGACGCATCATCTTTCATGGTAAAAAATACATCATTTGATTTTTTAGAAAAATTGGACATGTATCATATTGTCATTCTAATATTTTTAAAAAATAAAAAGGCTCATGTGGCATGAACTTATTTTTAAGACCTGGTTGCATTGGACTAACAGGCTACTATTCATGGCTTGCTTTTTATTTTTTATATACACAATTTATATGTATTGTTTTAAGTAATTGATTAAAATATATTTAGTTTATATTATCTTATTAAATTCTTAAACTAATTACGAATATATTATTTATTTACTACCGTTGAAGACCCGTACATTGCTAGAGCCTATTGCAGTTGTGAGTAATAATGCTGAAATATCCTGTTACATGTTCCCTCAATTCAGCAAATAATTTTGCTTCATATGAATCCAATTCCTAATAATTTTCTCATGAAAATCCGACCAACATTCCAGGGGTAAAAAGCGAAAAGAAAAAAAAGAAAAAGTTGTGCTCTGTTTTTCTTTTTCTTTTTCTTCTTCTTCTTGTTTTTTTTTTTTTTTTTTAAAAAAAGCACTTAAATGGGCGTGGAACCACACAATTGTAGCCCACTGACCACTGTAAAAGGATAATAAATTGATTGTCGGAATAAACAGAAACACATATATACGAGGCATAAAAGGTGTGCCATTGTATAATGCATTTTGCGCACTGTCAGGTCAATTATTGTATATTTCAACAATGTTTTTTTTTTCCCTTGAATTTTCTTTATTCAAGTAATCAATTTTTTTCTTTAATTTCACTCCCTCAAAGCATTTTTATTCTATTTATTTTATTTTTACTCTAAATATATTAATTAATTAAATATAAATAAATATCAAAGATAAATAGATTTTTTATTAATAATAAATATTTTTACGTAAATAAAATGATTTTTTAGGGTCAAGATATAGAAAAAAAAGTCTTATAAATTAAAATAAAAATAGGATATAACTATGAAATCTAATTAAGCAAACCTAGAATTTAATAAGGAATTATAAACAATGAAACTTTTTATTATAAAACATTCAAAAATATTTATGAACCATCCCAAGTCCTCCTTTTTTAATTGACAAATCCTGAAGAAGGTGTTAGTTATAGTTTTTTTCACAAGAGAAAATAGAAAAAAGTTATGCAATGAATCTTGCTTTTTGTTAAAAAAAAAAAAGAGTTCTGAGAGATTACACAAATTAGGAATGCTTCTTGAGATAAAATATAAAGAAAAGAGCTTTTCTTCTTTCTTTTCTGTTAACTTAAACAAAAGAATCTCACAACATAATTTTAAACAAAATAATATTCCATGCTTGTCTCTATCAACATGACGGCATCCTTGAGATGACTAAATCAATATATATGGAGTATGAACATGCACGAACATGTTTAGTATTTATGCATTTTTTGAGATACATGGGCACAATGCAGGGCTGGGTTTGTACCTGCAGGGGACGTAAGACTGCATAAAATATATAGATGAATTGCGGGGCAAATCTCCTTTGGCAGCGAGCTTACTTGTTTGCAATGGTGAATTTGATCACCGGCCGCCGTTGAGTGGCCAGCTGCCAAAGGAGTAATTGCCCGGTAATTATTGCATCCATACACTTGATCACTCACCACTACCCACTTCCTTGATGAACAGTCTCAGGGATGCCTACGTATATAAATAGAAGATGAGAAACGTCTGTTGTTCTTCATGCAAATAGCATATTCTAGGCAGATCCATTGCTCTCAACAGCAGTCAAGAATATGAAGTCGTGAAGAAAGAGAAAAGGAAGGTTAAGAATAAGTCCACAACTAGTGGTCCTCCAGATTTTATTCTTGCTGGCTGACATTTATCTGGCCAAAATGGTTTTCGAGTTATTAAGCCGGAAATGGACACCAGCATAATTTTTTCACGGAGTTAAAGACGAAACTCTTCACCGTTCCAACTTCTAACCTTTTCGGGATTTCTCTCTGTTTCTCAATTTTGTATCACAAAGTAAAGAATCAAGGAAGATTCACGACTATATTTAGACTTTTAGATTTTTTGAATGCTAACTAAATAATACATTGGAGAAATGCAGGGGGAAATTTAGATAAAGGTTGAATGAAAACCTAATGATCAGTTGATTAATTCTCAAACAAATGTTTTTATATATATATTTTTTTATTAGCAATACATGTAATGATCAGGAGGAAAAAATAAATTTTAATTTAATATAAGACAAAAATGAGAAAGAAAATTGAGAATATTTCTATAAATTATGCCACGAATTCAGTATATTCCAAGCATATTCAAAAGCTAATGTCAAACTAAAAACTAAAAATAAAAATGGTTAGAGATGAAAATGGGTGAAGCCCGAGAGCTTGAAGGAACCAGTCTGAGTGATACGGCCTTGACACGGAGGGGGTTGAATAAGAACAACAACGATCTTCAGGGACTACATTGAGAAAAAACCGAAAATAGAGGGACTGGATCCAGGGTTTTACTCTTTAAAATATTTGTCGTGTTCACGTTCCCATCATTTTTCGATCGACACATGAAGAAAAACAGAAGAGCGCATATTTAAATCTTGAGGTAGAAAAAACTGAACATTTTGTTAGATTAAGTGGTCGTCAAAGGTGGCTACCCGTGGTTTTTTTTTTTTTTTTTTTTTTTTGTGGTGGAGGCAACAGCCAGGGATGATCAGTCAGGGACCATGAAACCATTTAATGGGAAAAGCTAGAGAGAAAGTACCTTTCTACAGGAATTGTTCTGGCATATCCTGTATCTTTTTCTTTGGCATATCCAAATTCTGGTGCGAATCATGCATGCTACATAAAAGGCCTCTTTGAGCTGTTTACCTACACAACTCGAGCAATGCTAGCTAGCTCCGCTGGCTGATGATGGAGCTAGGCAATGCATCTATCATTTATGGCTAAAAGAATAACAGGGCTTTATCCTCCTTTGGCAAACAGAACATGGAAATAAATGCCCTGCATATTTCTGTTTTGCCAAAGGAGAATTGCCCTGCCATTCGATTCCACAGTTACTTGAATGCGTCTCTTGTTTCTTCATGAATATCATCATGATATGATATCTCTTGCAATTACTTTTGGGTCAGATTTTTTAATCTCCCTTGCATAAAAATAATCTTTTATTTTCACTTTTTAGCAGAAATGTCAGAAAAATATTGCAGTAATGAATCGATGAGGGCTAGCACTTTCCGATCAACTGGAATAAAAGGCTGCACAAGCTATTAATGTAATGTTGTTTTGTTCTCTCATTTTCTTGGGCTGTTTGCGTACCATATTTACATCTTTATCTTGTTCGCATGCGCTATCAGCAGTTCTTGAGAAAAGAGTTGACATTCAGTGTGCTCTCTTCAACATATAGGCACTGGAGACTGGATAGAACCATACACAGCCAGCTAATGCTTTGGTACTGCCGGTGATGATTTTCATAGCTAGCTTATCTACAGCTATATCTATCTTACCATTGAAACAAGCTCTTCAAATTAAGGGATATTCAAATCACAAATGCGGACGTAGTTCTTGTTCATATTTCTTTTGAGATTTTACAGTGATTGTACTGTTAGGATTGAATATTTAATTTCCAGATTCTTTTTTCTAATAATTTTGTATATAGTTTTATAAGTTAGCTATTAATATCGTGTGTGTGTATATGTTGTACTTTTTTCACTCTCTCAATAAAAAAAAAAATCAGCAAAATATTTTCTTCATATTTTATAAATATAGTATTCAGGACATGATTTCTGAAATCCAAAACCCTAATTTTCCTCCTATTGCTCTTCTCCCCCCCCCCCCCCCCCTTAAAGTAGTTCATTGAAAAGAAAAACACCATTGAGAGAAATGGATTGTGTTTGTGTGTGATTTTCTAAAAGAAAAAAGATAGGTAGATCTGAAAAGTTCCCAGCTTTCCCCAAATAATGATTTAAGAGATCCATCCAATTTTAGTCAAACACTTTGATAAGAGCCGTTTGTGGTTCTGATTGAGCTGAAATTTTTTGTAAGCATGTTTCATGACACCGAGGCTTTATAATTTGAATGCTGGAGGTCAGATTTAGAGCAGCCTAACTAGTGTTTTTTTTACTGTGAAAAATAAACCACAACTTTGTGATTGTGAGAATTTAATCTACGTTTCCAAGCTTTCCTCGCAAGCAAAAACTCTAGGATGAAATGATGGATCATGCAATGAAGAAAATAATGAAACTTGATGATGGTTTGAATTAAACAATGAAAGAGATAAAACTTTTTGCGTGCTACAAGAATGTGATTGGTGGGGAATGAGGAAATAATGGAGAATTTTATCGTGCAAGCCAAGCAAAAGGAGGTGTCAAAAAGGAATGAAACATATGTGAAGAGGACCAAAGCATATATAGGAAGAAGGTGGAGGCAGAGTTAACTGATATTTGTAATTATATGATGGGTATGTTTGGTGATGATGATCTGATCATTCTATAATCCTGGGAAATCTTCTGTGTTTTACTATAAGATCAAAGGTTAATAATTACTACTGTCTAGCAAACTTTACGAGCTGTAATAAAAGTAAAGAAGCATCTAATCAATCACTTGAGACATATAAACCATTAAAATAATTTTTTGAAACAAAGACACAAGATAATGTTTGCAGAAAAAAAAAAAAAAAACTTCAATCATGATAGTAGCTTAGATAATGGTGATAAAGTTTTAAAATATTCCTCACCTATTTCTAAATGTTTATGGATAATTGATTATAATTCTATAGGTTATACGACATTTGATTCTAAAAATGTCTCATATTTATATATATTTATTGTCAGTGATACTTTGATTTTTTGTTATTAGAGCAAGATCTTTGACCTTTTCTAATACTTTTTAATTTAGATTACATTCTAATTGTTCCATCATTACATTATAACTTGTTGACAATTTCTTAAATGACCTCCACTTTATCTTTATCTTTATCTTGTGTGGTATTTGTTTGACCTAAATATTATTTGTTTAAGGACATTCAAACCAAATATATACAATTGGTTATGCTATTAACCAGAGAAGTTGTATTACCTAGACTTAGTGTGAATTTTTTTTTGACAAGTTACGTCAATATTTTAACAGTGGATTGATCTAAAAGGAAAAAGAAGACATCTAAAATCTAGTTGTGGAATTGAAGTCCAAGGCATGCTTCCTTTAGTTATCTTAAAAAAACATTTTAGAGTTTATTTGTAAAACTTAATGTTTTTAGTTTTTGATGTGATGTTTGTTAACTAGCAAAAGCTATCACTGCTTTGTTCCTATTAAGTTTGAGTAAGAGCCCACATCCATTTATGCTTTGTTTCTATTAACTTCTAGGTCCATCCAAAATCATATTTTGGTTGGATCATGTTAATTTGTTATTTTTATTGAGAACTATACAAGATAATCTAAGAGAGTTTTATGAAATTCAAAGGTGAAGTAAGCTTGTTATTTTAAAGAAAATTATAGTTGGTTTGAATCTTTTTAGTACAATGCACAAGCTTCAAGTTCTTTAAAGTGATAATATAAAATAAAATCTTAGTTCTGAACTTCATATATAACTATTTCATCAACTACTTTTTTCAATACTTCATATAAAATCTTAGTTATCCTCTAGCTTGATAAATGTTTATCATAATAAATATTTTTCATGAAGACAAAAGGTATTTTTTTTCTCTAAGCCTAAAATTCAAGGAGAGTATTAGAAGGAAATTGAAACTCTAGATTATGAATTTTTAAATATAAATTTGAATTCTAGTATTGATGATTCATAAGCTACACCACACAATAAAAAATAAGATGAATAGGATTTGAGTTGTATAATTTTGGATCATAGTGGTGGTGAACACCCAAAAGCTAACGATGAACTTTGAAAAATGCTATGTTTAAGTTAGAATTCCTCGTAATTGATATAACAAAAGAAATTGATTGTTGCGGATTTTCCTAACTTGGTGTCCGAGTCAGTAAAAAAAATTATCACATTGTCATACTAGAAATATTCCTAAGTCCATATATAAACCAAATTTTCTAGTAAGCAAAAATATCCTAAGAGTCATTTTGTATTTAAGAATATTAATAATAATCAAATATATTATTTGTAAATCTATTATCTACCATATCCATTTCTAATAGTGTGTAATAGTTTTAGCTAACTCTCGGTGGAAAATAGCTACTAGCAAAGAGATCAAATTCTTGTAAAAAATAAAAAGTAAAAACTCGTTGATCCTCCATCAGAAAGAAAACTAGTTAGATGTAGATTGATTTATATGATAAAGTTGAAGGTTGATGATATAATTGAATTCTTTAAAGCAAGACTAATGGCGAAAGGTTATACTCAACCCTATATGATTGATTACACAAAGATATTTGCACTTATAATCAAAATCAACACGGTTCAAGTCTTATTGTCTTTCACTACAATTACAAAAAAGTCAATATGAATAAGACTTTTTATGTACAACAAATTATTTAAATAAGTCTATATGGATCTCCTATTAGGGTGCTTAATATGTGAAGGATATAGTCATAAGGTATGCAAGTTGAAATAATATTTTTATGGATTTAAGCAATCTTCGAGATTATGGTTCAAAAAATTCATAAAATTTATTATAGTTTTTGGTTACCATTAAAGCAATTTAGAACACATATTGTCCCTAAAGAAACATTAAGGTAAGATTAATGTATTTATTATATGTATAGATGATATGGTGGTTACATGAAATAATCTTGAAGAAAGGCAGAACCTTTAAGATTTCGTGGTCAGGGAATTTGAAATGAAAAACTCATGTCATTTGAAATATTTTTTTGGAATCAAAAATGTCTCAATCTTATAAAGCAATTTTTCTATATTAGAGAAAAAATACATTAGATATTTTACAAGAGATTAATATGTTAGCATGTTAACTAGTTGATACACTAGTAAAAGAAGGTCTAAATGTATATGTTGAGTCCAATAGGGGTGAACAAAAAAACTGAAAAACTGATTAAACTAAGAAAATAAAAAAAAATAATAAAAAAAAACCTAACCATGAAAAACCATCGATTAAATCGATTAGAGTTTTGAAAAAACTGATCAGTTCGGTTTTATAAACCTAAAACCAAAAAACCAAACCAAAAACCGAATTGAAAAACCAGAAAACAATTGAGCTAAATCGGAAAAAATCGAGCCAAACTGGAAACCGAGCCAAACCAAGTTTGAACCGGTTTTTTTACAAAATAAACTGAACCGAACTAAAACCAGTTGGTTTGAACCGGTTTTTGTTTTTTTTTAAATGGTTTGGTTACTTTTTTTTTGTTGATAAAAACTGAATCGAATTAAAAATGATCACCCCTAGAATCCAATAAGTTATCAACTGATAAAGAAAGATACTAAAGACTTGTAAGGAGATTGATGTACTTAGCAAGCATGAGATTAAATTTGGCTTATGCATTGCATACTATTAGTTAATTTATGCATTGTTCGTGAGAAAAAACATATGGAAGCACTTATGCATATTTTGAGATATATGAAGGCTACATCTGGAAAGAAAATTCTTGTTACTATAAATATAGATTATCAAAGCATAGCTATATATATTGATATTGACTAGACTGAAGCAGTAGATGATAGACAATATACTTTTGGTTACTTTACTTTTATCGACAATAATTTTGTTACATGAAGAAGAAAGAAACAATGTGTTTTTGCTCACATGTAAAAGTTGAATTAAGAGATATGACCATTGGATTTTGTTGAAGTGTTGTGGTTAAGATTTTTATTACAGGATTTGGGTTTACATTAAAGTAACCAATTTTAATATTATACTTGATAATAAAGCAACATGTGTTATTGCTCATAATTTAGTTTAACATGATTGTACAAACATGTAGGGGTAGATATATTTTTCATTAAAGAGATATTAGATAAAGAAATTATATAGTTGTCTAAAAATAAAAATCTAATGATCAATTGACTGGGATTCTCACCAAAGAACTTTCAAATATAGTGTTTTTTATAGTTTCCAAACAAGTTGAACATGCATGATATCTATGTACTAACTCGAGGGGATACATTACAAATTATTGAAGATTTTACAGGAATTCTAAAGTTAGAACTTAATATTTAGTTTCTAGATTTTGAGCAAATTTTCATGAAAATTTGTTTTTTGATTTTCTGTATAATTAGTTTTTAAGTTAGCTTATATATTATAATTTTCACTTTCTTAATAAGAAAATCAGAAGAATATTTTCTTATATGTGCAAACAATTCCTACCACTATTATTCAACCTGGCTCTATTTGGAGGGTCCTAGGATCAACGACCCCCTAGCTTGGGCTGAATCTTAACATAATGACAAACACGAAGTTGATTTGGTCATCACGGTAGGTCAACCCCTAACCCAGTTAAAATCATTTAACTTTGACTTTGTTTTTCTATTTTTTTAAATTAATGCCGTTTAATCTTTTTAATTTTTTTTTATTAATTTGAGTCAATTCAAGTTAACCTTCTTGATTAGCTATCTGAAACTTGCATCGAGTTAACTTTTTTTTCAAAATTGATGCTGTTTTAATCTTTTTTTAACTTTTTTTATTAATCTAAATCAATTTAAGTTAATCTTCTTGACTAGCTACTTGAAACTTGTATTGAATTAACTTTTTTTTTTTTTTGGCACAATTATTTCATGCTTTAGTTTCCTTAATTTCTTACCCAATTTCATGTTTAGGGCATTCTCTCATATCTTGTTAAACATTTTATAACAATCATGAATTGTTATCATTTGAAGTTTAATGCTTGTAATGTTTCTGTTTTTTAGGCATCCATTTGTCATTAAATCCAATATTGATATACCGTATGTTAAATTTAGTTTTATAAATCATGAAATTCTACAAAATAACATAAACAGTCATTAAGAAACCCTACAGATAATGAATCTTAATTTATAAACAGCTGGCCTAATGATATTCTGAAAAAGGAGGAGATTTAAAGTATGTTTGACAGTGTGATAGCGGTTGCTTTTCAAATAACTTTTCGTATTGAAATGCATGTCAATGATTTTTTTTTTATTTTTTTTAAATTATTTTTAATATCAGCACATCAAAACAATTCAAAATATATAAATCATATTAAATTTTAATAAAAAAATTAAATTTTTTTTAAAAATATGGTTTAAATCACGTTTCCAAACGAAACAAATAGCGTATCCAAACGGAAGCTTAATCTTCGTTGATTTATATAAACTGGTTTGAGGATAACTGACAGCACAGCTTTTTTCTTTGCTGAATTCTCATTAATCTATTGAATCGAAAAGCATTGCCCTCTTTCAGGCATTCATTTGGATACTGACAACACAGATTTTTTCATGGCTGATTTTTCTTCAAGTACTGCATCAAGAACCTGGGATTGTTTGAGATGACTTTAACTCAGAGTCGGCACTGACGTGAATGAGACTAGAGAATGCTTGCCGATGGCTAATGTTATTTGAAATATCTACCTCTTGACTTGGGGTTCAAGCAAGGGACAGAAGTCGAAATTCACGAGTCAATTGGGTGTTGCTTTCATTTGGCTTCAGATCAAGCATGGCGGTCTTCTAATTGGCTGTTTACTTTTCTTCTTCCTTTTTTTTTTTTTTTCGCCGTCCATCCCCTTCCTCTTACGGAGGAATTCATATTCTATATACTTGAAGTCATTGTTTTAAGAATCGGCTCGGTGTTCGGTTCAGTCTAAAATCTAGATTTAAAATTTTTAATTGGGTTATCAAGTTAACTGGGTCAAATTAAAAAAATAATAATTAAAATAATATCGTTTTAAATAAAAAAATAAAAAGTTAACAGGTTTGCGGCCGGATCAACCCGTCGGGTCACACTAAGTTTCTTCTTTTTTTGTTTTTTTTTAACCCGCCCCGGTTCTATCCCTAGATCTTAGGTCAACACGCCTAGCCGGGTCAAATTTCAAAACTATACTTGAAGTTATCATGTCATTTTTATTAGAAACTAGTGAAGCGTTTACCTATCAAATGAGATATTGAAAATATTTTATTATAAATAAAAAAAAAATACATAAATAAAAATCAATCATGACATTAATGTCATGGAAAAACCAAGTATCCTTGCACAAAATTGAGGATCTCACCAAGCATAGAATACAATTTTTAATGTGTAAATTGGATTAGCAACGATGAGAAGTGCTGCTTGAAGTACCTTTAACTAAAATGACCAATATTATTAACCATTTTTCATTTGCCGTATAACAAAATAAAATACAAGCAGGGACTTAAAAAGCATGCATGGCGCCGGATGACAGTAAAATAACTAATAGAAACTTCACTCCTTACATAGAAATCATAATACTAATTAATAGAACACCAGCAATAACCAGACGGAGAGTAAAATATCTAAGAACTCTTCATGCGGCGATGAACAATTCCACCTTCCAAGTCTAGATATGGTTTGTGGTCAAGCGTTGGTTTGAGAAGGGTGTCTCTGGCCCTTTTCAGCTTGTGAAGAGAGTCCCTCATGGTAATTCGCTGATCGGGAGATTCGACGGTGCAGGATAGCCCGACGCCGAGGATAGCGATCAAGCATTCAAGCTGTTTTTCAGGGCTCTCGAACTGAGCGCCATGGTGAGAATCTTTGATTGATAAGAGTAGCTCAGGGTCCACTACTTCTTCTATGTTGGCAGGGAAAGCTGACTTCACCCACTTGATTAGGCTCAAATCTCGAGAAAAGATTTCATGTGTTGGGCTCTTCCCGGTGAACAGCTCTAGCAGCACAACTCCATAGCTGTATACATCTCCCGAAGTTGTTGCTTTCAATCCTAAACCGTATTCTGCGATGCAGACGTCCATGCATTTCAAATGCAATTAAATATAAATTAATGCATTTAATTTCAGATACAAGTAGGGAGTTGAACTAAAACCAAGGCTATGGCCATGAAATGGAGGGTTTTTCAAATAACAGTAAAAATAAAACACTTAATGGTCATGAAAACCTCTCTGAATAGTGGTGATGGTCCGGACTCACCCTTTTCCTCTCAGTGACATAGATACAAAGACATGCAAGCACACTCAAACAAATGGTAAACACATAAGCGATCTCCAGACAGAAGCAGAAAGAAAGGCGCATGAAAGCACTCGCGAGTGTTCAAATAACAATTTGAGATTCCAAGATCAAGTTAAATAGCTAACCTGGAGGAATGTATCCTACAGAGCCCCTGAGGCCAGCTGTGGAACTTATTGACTGTTTATCAGCTCCTCTCTCTGCCAGCAATTTTGCCAAACCAAAGTCTCCCACCTTTGCAGTCATGTCTTCGTCAACAAGCACATTACTTGGTTTCAAATCACAGTGAACTACTGGAATTTCACAGTCATGGTGCAGGTAATCCACAGCACAAGCAACATCGATTGCCACATTTAACCTCTCCGAAATATTCAACAAGCCTCCATCTAATCGCCTTCTACTTCCCTTAATCCATTCTTCCAAGCTCCCATTATGCATGTACTCATAAACCAAAAGCCACAAAATTGTAAGCCCCTATTATCCATACTTGAGCATGAGGTGATGAGTTTAATGAGATTCCGATGCCTTACATTCTTCAAAGCCTCGCACTCAGCCAAAAAACTTTTCCAGGATCCATACTTCTCGCTGTCAAGCACCTTAACTGCCACCTCAGTCGCATCCCTAAGTTCACCTTTGTAAACTGACCCAAAACTTCCCTTCCCTATCAGATTTGCAGCGTCAAAACTCCCAGTTGCCTCACGAAGTTGTCCGTAAGAGATTTTGGGATGCTGCAGCTTGATTGAGTCTGACTTCGGCATAATTTCTCCTTTTCTTTTTCTTACGCACAGAAAAACGGCTATCACTGAGCATACTGCAACTGCGGCTATACCGGCAATGACAATAGAAATTGCAGTGGATATTCTTTGACGATGTTGATTGTTCCAACAAGATAAATCCAAGCAAAGCTTCGAATTCCCTTCCACATGAATTCTAGAAAGATTTCTAAAGGCTACTCCTTCCTTGGGAAGAAGTCCTTCAAGGTTGTTGAATGAGAGGTTCAGCAAGAGAAGGGCCTGCAAGTTTTCAAGAGTTTTGGGTATTGTGCCTGATAATTGGTTCGAAGAGAGGTCAAGAATTTCCAAACCCTTCACATCTCCTAGAGTAGCCGGAATGGAACCAGAGAACATATTGTTGCCCATGAATAACTCCTCCAAACTCTTACAGCTTCCAATTGTATCTGGGATGCTTCCAGACAAATAATTGTGAGAAAAATCAACAGCTGCAACATTTTCGAGCCTCTGGATCTCTTGAGGCAAAGGACCTGTCAGCTGGTTTCTGGACAGGTTCAGAGTTGCACTCAAACTGGAGAGATTGAAAATTTCTTTTGGTATGCTTCCGTTGAACCTGTTTCTGGATAGGTCCATGGACTGCAACTGCTGGAAATTAACAAAAGTTGCGGGCAGTCTTCCAACCAACTCGTTGGCAGAAAGATCAATTTTATTGAGTTTTTGGAGGTTTCCAAGAGAGTCCGGAATTCTCCCCGATATCTTATTTGCAGCCAAATGCAACTCCTGCAGATCTGTAAGCTCGCCAATTTCTGGTGGAATTTCACCAGAAACATGATTATAGCTTATATTTAGCAAAGCCAAGCTGCTAAGATGTCTGATTGAGGCAGGTATACTTCCATATATTTGATTTCCTCCCAAGTATAAACTTCGAAGAGATCTCGAGAGATTTCCAATGGATTCTGGAATAAGACCCTCCAGAAGATTGCCATCGATGGCAAGAAATTTCAGGTAGCTACTGTTTGTAAAAGAAGAGAGAAAATCGAGACCCTCATCACCAGAACTTTTTATCTGATTGAAGCCAATATTGTAGAATGTCAATTTGGGAAGATTTCTAAGTCGTGGTGGCACTGATCCACTGAAAAGATTGTGTGCCATACGGATGCTCTGTATGTTTGTAAGATTATGCAAAGACCATGGAATTGAACCATTAAATTTGTTTATGCAAAAATTGAAGCTTAAAAGATTTGGGAGTCTATCTCCAACATCTATTGGAATTTGACCTCGCAGTTGGTTTGAAGCAACAGCGAGGAAAACCAAAGAAGAAATGTTGTACAGGGATAGAGGAACATCGCCGGTGAGATTATTGATACTAAGGTCAAGATGTTTTAAGTTCTCTAGACGACCCAAATCGGCAGGGATCATTCCACCAAGATTATTGGTGACTAAATCTAGGGTGAGGAGAGAGGAAATGTTTGCAATGACGGGTGGAATCATACCCCAGAGCTTGTTTCCACCCAGCTTGAGGATTTCAAGGCTTTTCAGGTTGCTGAGTTCCTCAGGAATTGCTCCTGAGATCTCATTTTGCATCAAGTCCAGGATCTGGAGATTTAAGCAATTGGTTATGTTCAAAGGAATTGGGCCATTGATGGTGTTGAAGCTCATATTAAGGACCTTCAAACGGAAAAGAGCACCAATTTGATCAGGAATAACTCCTGTAAATTGGTTCTCCTGTAGATGAAGAGAGCGAAGAAAGGATAGGTTTCCAATATGTGGGCTAATGGAACCTGTCAATCTAAGGCCAGACAAATCAAGGCCAATGACTCTTTGATGCACCTGGCTACAGTCAACACGAGTCCAGTTACAGGGGCTGGAGTTGTCGTTCCACGAGGAAAGAGTATTTGAAGGATCAACGATTACCTGAGATTTAAAAGAAAGTAGAGCTTCCTTGTCAGTGAAGAGGCCCGGCACAGCAGCATCCAATACTTGAAGTGCATTTTGGAATGATAATATAAGAACTAAAGAAGCAACACAACGAAAAAGCAATTTTGAAGCCATAACTTCCTGGTTTTTTAGGGCACTAAAAAGGAAGAAAACCATCTTAAAAAACGAAACTTGGACTCCCACGTAGAATATTGTTGTTTGTTATGTGCTTATGGGCAACCCACATAAGGTCCTATTTGTACTACACGATGGCTCTCTCCATGCATTCAATTGGATAGTGACAACACTGCATTTTCTTTGCAATTTAAGACTTTACTCAACAATCTGCGTACGTCTTATTTCCCATCCCTATTAAAACCTGTATCGGTGCGGTGGGTTAATCTGAGAATTGGTCAAACTAATAACTAGACTGATATGAATAAGACAAGACTAGCTAGTGCAACTACCATCTAAAAACCCTATCGACCTGGCAGATTGAATTATGATCTGGATGAATCTAGATGAGATTTTTTTTAAAAAAAAAATTTAGCTTTTCTCTTATATCTTTTTTTTTATATTTTTAATTAATTATTAATATTTTTTAAAGTTTATTGTATAAATACTAGAAAAAATATTTTATTTTTTTAAAGTGAAATTTGAAACTCTTTAGTATATATATTCTATGTTTCCAAGAAAATAAATATTTTTTCAATATAGAATTTGAAGCTCTTTCATATATGTATTCTATGTTCATAAGAAAAAAATTAAGTCTTTTCAATGTGGGATAAAAAAACTTTTTGATTTAAATGCTTTAACTTAAAAGAATAACATAATATCTTTTTAATATGAGATTTGATGCTTTTTAATATATATACTCTATGTTCGCAAGAAAAAAATTCAAGTTTTTTCAATGTGGGGTAAAAAAAATTTAGTTTAAATACTTTAACTTAAAATGATAATATAATATATTTTCAATGTGAGATTTAAAACCCTTTAATATATATACTCTATATTTTCAAGAAAAGAGTTATTTTTTCAATGTAAGATTTGAAACCCCTTTGTATATGTATTTTATGTTCATAAGAAAAAACTTAAATTTTTTCAATATGGAATAAAAAAAAACCTTTTTGTTTAAATACTTCAATTTAAAATGATAACATAATATATTTTCAATATAGGATTTGAAACACTTTAATATATATACTCTATATTCACAAGAAAGAAATTATTTTTTCAATGTGAGATTTGAAGTTCTTTAATACATATACTCTATGTTCATAAGGAAAAAAATTATGTTTTTTTGAATATGGGATAAAAAAAAATAGTTTAAATACTTCGACTTAAAAGGATAACATAATATCTTTTTAATGTAAGATAAATTTTTAGTTCAAAACAAGACAAGAATTTTGTTTGGTGAAGTTGCAAGATTTTTTCAAAACTTCAAATTAACAATATAATAAATAATTTCGGATCATGTCTACTCATAGAAAATGATAGACATTGATTTAGTCTTGAGAGGGTGGCTTGGTAGTCAAGGATTTTTGTTATCTTTTCAGACTTATGAGGTTCCACTTGACCTTAGTCTCCGCAATTATTTTCATTAGTCTATTTGTCATTGATTTTCTTCAAGCTTGTAGAACGGGATGTACATCCAACTTCTTGTTTAAATGCTTTGATTTTTCTTCGTATACTCGGGAAGTCATGTGTTCTGAACGTTGATTTGGTCTTGTGGAAGATATGGCACAATAGAGAAGAAAATGACTTCTATTATCAGTAGTTAATTTCTTCTCAACAACTACTCCACTTCCTTAATTTCTTCTCAAATAATTAAAAATTTTCTTTTAATTTTGCACCTTGAATTAATTTCAATTAAATCCCTGAATTTATTTAATTAATTAAATTAAAATTTAATTAAGTCTACAAACTTATTAATTCTCTTGATTTCATTAATTAAACTAATCCAAATTTTAGTTAAATTTTTAAACTTATTAATTCTTTAATTTCTGATCAATTTACTCTCAAATATGATAATTTTATCCCTGAACTTTGAATTCGTGTTGTTTTAACCTTATTCTCAAATATCTTTCTATCTATTTAATTTTTTTTATTATTGATTCAAAAATTAGAGTATGATATGATGGATTGAAATAAGATGGTATAGAACCAAATAATTTGTTCTAAAAAAGGTACAAATATGCAAGCCCGTCAAGCTTACAAAATTCTCTTGGAATTGGACCCTTAAAATGGTTTTTGGACACATTGCAGAGTTGCGTCAAATTGACGTGATAAGTTGCTGGCGTTGAAAGCTTCAATAAGTCAAGGTTCTTAAGTTTCCTCAAATTGACGTGATAAGTTGCTGGCGTTGAAAGCTTCAATAAGTCAAGGTTCTTCAATAAATTTATTTTTACGCATACATAATTTTTTAATTTTTTATGTAGCTAAATAAAAATAAATTATAATAAAATAAAATAATTTTACATCAATATTTTTATTCGTGACTCTAGCATCGGTGAATAAATAATTTTTTTTTTATGCATACACAAATTTTTATTTTTTTTTGAATTGGGCCCAGCTCAACCCATATGGGCTGGGCTTGACCTAGCCAGCCTGACCCTGTCTTTTTCTCCTGCTTTTCTTCTTCATTCGTCATCCCTGACTCTCCTTCTTCGTCTATGTATTTGTTCGTCTGTGTTTGTTCTGGTCTTCCACTCGTCGCCCTCTGCTCTGCTCTACCTTTTATATAGCTCGGGAGCTTGCCCAAAACCAATCATGTCTTTGCAGAACTGTTATTCAATCCATGAATGAGATCGTGGGTAGAAGAAGTGGTCACGATTGGCATAGATTTGCTACAGATTTTCTAGCTCCCCTGTTGAATCGGGATGAAAAAGACGAGCACGACTGTTCCACCCAGCAATGGTGTCGTTTCGGCAGAAATGGCCATTTTCATTTTGACCCCTGAATTTTAAAAATTTAACAATTGGATCTCAAATAATTAAAAAATTTCTTTTAATTTTGCCCCTTGGATTAATTTCAATTAAATCCCTGAATTTATTTAATTAATTAAATTAAAGTTTAATTAAGTCCACAAACTTATTAATTCTTCTAATTTCATTAATTAAACTAATCCAAATTTTAATTAAATTTTTAAACTTATTAATTCTTCAATTTTTGATCAATTTACTCTCAAATATGATAATTTCATCCCTAAATTTGTGTTGTTTTAACTCCATTTTCAAATATATTTCTATTAATTTATTTTTTATAATTTATTTAAAAATTGGATTATGATATGATAAATTGAAGCAAGATGGTATAGAACCAAATAATTTGTTCTTAGAAATGTCCAAATATGCAAGCCTGTCAAGCTTACAAAAGTATCTTGGAATTGGACCCTTAAAATGGTTTTTGGACAAATCGCAGAGTTGCGTCGAATTGACGTGATAAGTTGCTGGCGTTGAAAGCTTCAATAAGTCAAGGTTCTTAAGTTTCCTCGAATGTGATCTCAAAACCTGAAAGAGAGTTGTTGCGCTCTATGTTAAGTCATAATGAGCTCACGATATGCATAATAGAAACTAAAAATCAGAATTGATGGGATGCCGTTGTTCGATTGATTATGACTGAGGTTGAGGTTCTCTAGTTTCCTCAACCTCATCGGTTGGACTTCAAAATTACGAATCATATGATTTCTCATGAAATTCAATCACACTAAAACTGTGTTTTACTCGAACATTGTATCGATTGTCGGTCTAGTTGAAAAATTATAATTCAAACTTTAGTTATACAAGTAATGATATCACCAAGAAGTTCAGACAATATCTGTGTAGGTCAACGAACACCAACAGTAAACGGATAAAAGTCATTCATATTGACAATGTTTAGATTTTTAATGTTGGCCATTTAACATTTACTTGCGTGATTTTTTCCCTCCAAAATTTACTCTGTTTTTAGCAAGCTCCAGGTTTTGTAACAAATAGTTTCTCTTCTACTTTGGTCATTCTTTAAATGATTATTTTAATATATTCCTTGATTATCATTAAAAAAAAAAAAAAAAACCTTGGATGCTTTTTTTAATTTTATTTTATTTTAAGGGCAATGAAAAAATTATACTTTTTTTTAAAAAAATGAGAATAACGGTTCCAACCAATCGGTTTCAGTTCTTTTATTTTAAATTAAAAATCAAAACTCAATATACTAGTTTTGGTTTGATTTGGTTCGGTTTGGTTATTTTATATTAAAATTAAAAATTATATTGTTTTTTGGACTCTTTTTGAACTTTCTAATGGGTTAGTTTTTGTTCGGTTTGGTTTTTTCAGTTCGGTTTGGTTTGGTTTATTTCTTAAAAAAACCAGTTTAGTTCAGTTTGGTTTTCTAATTTCAGGTTTATAAAACTAAAACTGAATCGAACTGAATTTTTTCTAATATTTTAATCGGTTTAATTGTTTTTTTTATAGTTCGAATTTTTCAATTATTTTTTATGAATTTTCTTGATTTAATCGGTTTGTCGATTATTTTACTCACCCTTCTTATACACCTCAGCATGTCCAACACATTTATATGTAATCATAACATCTTGGGTAAACTCATTTTAGTTAAGGGATTTGATGAAATCGTACGTAAAAATCTAAGTAGATTGGATAATAAATTATTTTCTTGAAGGATTAAATCATTACCACCATAGTTTTGGGATGAATTTGTACATTCTCAAAATATCTTTCTTTTCATTCTCTTTTACGCCTACTATGCATACCATTTCGAGGAATGAACCGAAACTCGAAAAATCAAAAGACTGCCTTAGTTCTGTTCTATCGGGTCCTATTTATAGAATTGCTTCTTACACTCGTGATTGTGCATGCGATGAATTGCTCCAAATAATAAACCTAAAGGTGTGTGTGTGGCCATGCGAGTGTTATTCCATGCAAAAGTTAATGCAATGTTGTAGAATTTTGAGAGAGAAGATAAAAAATGTATAGAATGAATCGCGGGGCAAATCTTCTTTGGCAGTGAGCAAACTCTTGCTGCTTTGATCTCTGCTAGTGCAGTCTGAGTCACCAACTGCCAACAGAAGAATTGCCCAGTAATGCATCCATACTCAGTATTCTGCCTTTTGCTTTTTGCTCCTCCGATGAACAGTTCCAAGGTTCACCGGTGCTCATTTATAGCTCGAAGAAGAGTCTGGAATTCTACATGTAAAAGGGATATTCTAAGGACAATCCATCAATTGACAGTTGCTCGTCCGGAGGAATATATCATCAAACAATACTTTCAATCCACATGATTTCAAAATTCTTCCAGTAATTAAATTCCACAAAAAATATAACTAAATATTATTTCGGAGAATTATATTTGAAGTTTTTTTTTTCTCTTGAAAGATCAGAGGCCTACGGGCTATAGAACAATACATATTGTACGAAATACATGAGTAGAGTATTCTGATTTTCACGCTGATTTTAGTTTTTTTTTATGATATTCATTTTTGTTTTTCCATGTAAATGTCACAAATCATTGGGTGGCTGTGCTAAACTTTTGTGCTGATATTCATCTTAAAAAAAACGAAGGAAAAGGACGTAATTATTCCCCAACTGTCACGAAAATATTCTCAATTGGGCTCCCAAACAAAACATAATTCTAATTGGGTCCCTCAACTATCAAATATCGCCCATTTAACCCTCCATTTAAAATTATTTTACCTTTCAAGATATCACAAATGAGGAACTGCCTATAACCAATGCCTTAAATAACTTGTTTAAATAAATAAAAGTAAAAGATAAAAATCGAGACATCATATATAAATAAAAAATAAGCACCAAAATTATTCAAATTTTTATTTTTCAATTAATTAAATAACTTGATTTTTTTTACTTTATTGTAAAATAGAGGTCAATAAAGATTCGATAAATGTGATCTCCGTCTCTTCAAAATAATGGAAAATTGGGATTTTAGATGTAGGGAGGAACTGCACATTAACATTCAAAAATCAAACATTTAATTGCAATAAAAATAAATAAATATTATAAAAAAAACCAAGCATTTAATTGCTCAAATTGAACATATGGTTGTGAAATCGATATCCCTTGTATTTTTTTGAACATGATGGAATTTCATCAAGCTTTCTCCCTAGAAGGTCCTCTCCCTCCGCAAAGGGTCATATTGCAGATTACTTGAAGGGACGTATAACATGGAAGCGTGTAGCTTTTGCTTCACAAATAATTAGATCTCCATTCCCAAGAAAAGATCGAGAGAGCATATTGATGGGAAGATCCAGTGGCATGTTCTTGTGTTTTTGTCAGCTCATATTGCATGATTTTACGCGTGCACATGTAGGTGTCGCATTTATCTTTTATCAAGTCGATTCTCTTTTACAATCCAATATCAGTACATCTACCACTGTTAGTACGTAATTCGCAACAGATGTCTTTATTCCTCTGTTTTCTTCATAGCTTTTGCTTCTGTCTCCTGATATATTTTGTGGATTAATGTTATTTGTGAGATTATTGCGCCCCATTTTTTTATAATTATTACAATTAATTATTTTGGTTTTGTTGATTAGTTAAGTGCTTGGAAAAATAGGGAGTAATCCCATAATTTGACTAGAGAAACAAAGAATAAGGATTCTTATATATTTTTAAGGCAAATTTTGTATATTCGGATGGTAAACTTGTATATATATATATATATAACAAGCAGATACGAATCCAAATCTAAAAAGAAATACGAACTACTGAAGATTTTTTGGCTTTCAATAGTGGTGACGGTAGTGAAAGAAATTGGACCACAATGCCATGATTGAACACATACTGGAATTCACTTGGCATATGCTAGCTAGTTCTTCACTACAACCTAATTAAACAAAACAAATTTGAAATAATGTATAAAAGGAAAAAAAATCAATAAACAAACTTGCCGCTCATAAAAAAAATCACCACACAAGAAGTTGGATATATATATCTTGTGTGGTGATTTTTTTAATGAGCTGCAGGTTTTTTATATATATATATATATATATATATATATATATATATATATATATATAAGTGGGAAGAACATGTAGAATGTCTAAAAAAATATTAAAGGCTAGTTGGGAATGATCAAAATATCTAAAGTTTAAAAATTGACAATTTAATTTTAACCGTTGAAGGCTTTATTGACAAGAAAATTCAAATTGGGAAGAAAAAATCAAAATTGAATGTTTAATAACTTAATTTAAATGTTTGTCCAATATCAAACCAATGGATAAATGTTTGTGCAATGCCTACAAACCCCATCAGAAAACAATCTGTGGATACCATAGCTGGCAGAATTATAGCATATTCTTTCTTCAATCCGCTATCCGTACTTGTGAATAGTCAAAACAAAGATTGTAGATCGATGCTGCTTCCATTTTCTGCGTACAAGAATTCGAGATTTTCCTTCGTTAGGCGGCTTTTGGAAACGTGAAGGGCGACTTGCATGTAAGAGATAAGGTATCGAGAACATGCTGCCGCATCTTCCTTTTAAAGCATCTCTTACAGCTAGCTACTCTTCCTGCTTTTACCTCAATCATCTTACTTTTCTTTGTTACGGGCAGCTAATTTTCTTACCTCAAGCATCCTACTTTCACGGATTCTTTATGTGAAATTATGTATACTGCTTTTATATGTTATTGTTGGAAAATAATATGATAAAATACCTAAGTCAGTTTATGAAAATTTGATCAGTAGTTTGGACACGAAGCAGGAAATAAATGGTGCAAAACCTCTTTTATGTGTGAGCCATGACAATTATCTTCAAATTAATAAACTAGTCAACTTCTAACAGGTCAAATCTTCATCAAGATTTGATCTCTTGGGAAAAAGCTTCTTTTCGAGGATGTGGCTTCAACTTAAGGAATATAAAGGGCGGTGGAGCCTGAAAAAGAAAGGCCCTTGGCTAGACAAGAAAAGCATTGTTCCACCGTATATGCTTTCTCTAGGAGGGCATAAATAGATGGACCTCTGGTGCCATAATTCATCGACGAGATCTGGGTGCAGTCGCATTACAGGGCAAGCTTCCATTGGCATGCAGGCACTAACACGATGCATTACTGTAGAGTGCGGCGCCATGCCAAAGGAGATTTGCCCGGCAATTCTTCTGCAGCTTGACTTTGTGGAGATGAAATGCTGGTACCGATTTGTCGCTAATATTCTTTGGCATTCCTCTTAAATGTCCAGGTAAAAGAACTCTATGGGCTAGCAAGTTATAACCATTATAGAAGCGCGTCTGTTCTATGAATTTTGTTTACATAGAATTAAAATAATAATTACATTTCCTTTCTACAGTGTATGGTGCAGGAAATTATAAGAAATCCATCATTTACTATACAAAAACATTGAAATAATGAATATTGCAGTTTGAGTTGCTCCCGATATATACTAATGGATGGTGCAAGACTCGGTTGAAGACTAGAAGCTTCATGCATCAGCCTACATAAGCAAGGGGGCAAATTAAACACAATTATGTAACAATTCATGAATCCCAGAAACAAGTACATTCTCGACTTCCCTGAATGTTATATTCTGAGTCGAATATATACCAGGTCTTTTTAGGTGACGTTTGGTTGTTGTTTTAGATTAAAAAAAAAAGATAGAGATAATAGAGATAGAAGAGATAATATGTATAGAAAAGCAAACGAAGATGTAATTTTATTTAGTAGCAATATACAAGATAAAATAATTGCTTTTTTATCTTATTTAGTCATAATAAACAAGATAATATAAAATATGATACAGTCTATTTTATTCTTAATATTTTTCTTCATAGTTTATTTTTAGTGTTGAAATTAATAATATTACAGTAACCCTAACTATAAAACCTAGAAAACAATTCCTCTATTTTTCATAACTGAAATCTGGTTTTCTTTAAACTGGATTTGAAACAAGAATAAGAGAAATTGATGAGTGCAAGAAGAACGACAAGAGGCTGCAGAATTGAAATGCAGAAGCATGAGCAGAAACCCACTAGGTTAGAAGTTTAAATCGAATAACGCCCTTAAGATACCAACACAGGATCAAGTATCAACTGCTCAATGAAATTGGAGGAAACCGGCATGGCAGCAATTCTCTGAAACGGCAGAACTGTATCTTCTTTGAAGTTTTATGTTTTTGCACTGGAGAATCATCCAAGTTATTTCAATACAAGAGAAACCATTATTCCATGTTTTTGAACAGCAGCTTTTCGGATCTTTTATAATATCATTTTTAGTTCAAACAATCAGCAAGTGGAAATCAATTTTCGCTGAGAAGATGTGAACTTTATTAATATTGGAAAACATTCTTAGAACAAGGTCTTGTGAGGCAACAAAGGGAGTCACAAATATACGGCACTTAGCCAAATTAGTAAGTATCCTGGAAACAGAAGAAAATAACAGACCAACACATTTCTTAGGGAAGCATCAAGTACCAGCATCCTGAATGAACCATAAAAATCTTGGTCGGGCACAAGCCTAGCTAGATACCAGCTCGAGAAGCATGAATGGTCTCTTGTAGTCAGAAAACATGGACCACGCCACGAACAGGAAGAAAACACAATTCAAAAATTATTGAATTCAGTCCGAATAATTAGAGCATTCAAAGGAAACAAGGATTCATTAGGTCAGATTACAGACAAAACCAGGGGAAAAAAACAACCACCATAACTCAACGGCCTGTAATTGATTCTATTAATTTCTCAACAGCAAGGCAAGCTAGAAGATGATCGCACAGAACTTGTGAAAGAGATAATGCCGCCATAGTGACAAAGATAATGCATTCGTTTTTGTTCAGCATTATAAAAGACATTATTTTTCAACTTATTTTCCTTTCAAAATCCAAACTAACAAATCTATGCCCATAAAAACAGTGCTTGAATTAACACCAGTTCACAAGTCCCTTAGGCTACAGCCATTATCACACTAAAAACAGTACATCTATATATAGGTTTATATAAAAAAAAAACCGTTTAATATATTAGAGTGATAATGGCGAACGTGCTGAAACATATACGTCTTGATTATTAACAAGTAATGACCTTACACAGACGCCATACATGATAAGAAACAGATTAGAATTATACATTTCACGTAAGCTCCATTGAACAATATTCTTTGAACCAAATTGTGCAAAAAAGAAAGTAACAATTCAGATGCAATTATCCATTTAGAGCACATGCACCGGATAGCTGAGTGGGGGAAGCAGCTCAATCGAGCTGAGTATCTCTAACATAAGTTGATTGCTTCCTTTTTTGCTGAAAGATGATCAAACTCTCTACCTTCTTATGAAACTTCCATGAGGGGTTGGCCTAAAAATCCTAACGTAGATCAGTATCTATGGTTGATAACTCATGCATAACTATGAATGGAAATGCATTCGTTGTATTCATCTTGCCAGTCTCATCACTTAGTTTCTGTTGTCTCGGTAGGGAACTGTGTGCTTCTAAACTTCTTTCACCTTCCATCTAGAAATGTATGCATTTTCTTCATCTGTTCTGCCTCATCATTGCCTCTGAATTTCTTTCACCTACCAATTGGCGTTAAGAACAATAATATAAACATGTTGATTTCCCCAAATATATATAAATGCTGATAAGAAATATATATATATATATATATATATATATATATATATATATATATATAAAAGACTTTGAATTTTTAACACTGCACAAAGAAAAGTTGGTGGGGGCCTTGTGGGACAGCAATGGTAGTGTAGTTGAATGGCGGGGCAATTCTCCTTTGGCAGTCCACTTGGTGTCCAAACGCCATATACGTCTGCCAAAGGAGAATAGCACTGTTATTCATCACTACCCTCAGGAAATTGTTGTTGCTCTAACACATTGTTGCCAAATTCCAGAGCTTCAACAGCCAATTATATTTCAAACATTATTCGCACATTAAATGGATATTCGATACATGGATTGGCATGTACCAAGGATCATTCCTCCAGAGCTTGTTCTTTACTTGTACTGTAGCCATCATGCATGGTCCCCCTTTTCTAGATAGAGCTAGCATTCCTTTTTAACCTCCCATCGTGCTTCTTTTTCTATCATACAGTAGGACGTGTGTATGTTACAGGGAATGTAAAAGTGATTTATCAGGGCACATTTTATTTTTCATGAATTAATTGTAAATGCAACAAGATTCTTAATCGCTTAGAGATGATTCGACATTCATGGTAGTCACTTCGCCTAGTTTTGCGTTATTACAAGAAGAAGCAAGATAAGTATCATAAATTCAGAATCGTTGACAGTACACAGGAGAACATGCTTATGGATCTTCCTTGTTGCGTGACTCCAGCTTTCCATCTTACACTGTTAATTAGTGTCTTTCATTATCTTCAGGGTGAGTACGAAGGTAGTATATGGAGAGTGATAATCACTGACTAATGGAAACCATCTATGTTTTGATTCTCGTTGTAAAAAGAAGATCTGCTAAATATGTTGTTGGCTTTAGAAAGCGATTGAGGACCGCAAATCTAGAACCATATCTGAAGATTTTTTCAATGTAATCTTTCTGTTTCTATTCTCTCGCGCTCTTATCACCTTTTAATGTGCCTAAACCATCCGGAAAGGAGATATTAAAGTTTCCTTCGCAGATGTGCTGCCAGATAAAATTTATTAATTTTTCCGCTGTTCGATTAAAAGATTAGAAATGTAATAGTCTAATTATAAATGGTATGTAAAGATTTTGCACGAAAATATAAATTACGTTTAAGAATTAAAATTACATGAAACTGACTTTCTATATCATGATGGATGAAAACGACAGATGCTAAGTGTTTGGGAACAAAGTACTGAGAAGCGAGAAGAAATTGTCATACAGAAGGGTAAATTTCATAGATTGGATGAAATTAGCGAAATAATTTGAATTGCCATTGTTTGCTATATAAACTCTATATCACTGAGCTTTGACGATTCCATTTTTGGAGATGAAGCTGTCATTGGATTATTCTGGGTTTTCTCTGGTCATGGAACATTGATGTGGCCATTGTGGTTCTGTCGTTGGGTGAGAAATTAACGCCTATTTATGCTGAGTTTTGAGGATTTTTCTGTTCTCTGATCTTGTTTTGACATCCAGTTCTGTTCTTTACATGTAGTTATATACCTTTGGGATCTAGTGATTTGATTAGTACAAGGAGAGCTTCTTTGCATGACATAGTTTTTTTAAATTCATTATATTTCTCCCTGTCATTATTGAATGGTTGATTTGTTAATAAATTAATTGATTATTATAAAAAAAAATAACAAATATTTCAGGGAAAGAAATTAACCTAATGAGCCCATTTAAGTATGAGATGTAGTACATCAAAGACAGAAAAATGAAGAGGGAATTCCCCATCCTTGTTGTTACTTCACCCCAGATAGAGCATAAACAAATTATTTGGTATTTGGTCAGGCTTATATAGTTGTGTTTTTGATCCACTACATATGCTCTCTTTTTCTTTAAATAAGAATCCTCCAAAGTACTCCACTATATTTTTATGATGCTTGCCTTATTTTTTTTTTATTTTTTTTTTTAATTAGAAGCCTAAAAGGTTTTAAGTTACATAATGAGGAGTAATTAAACCGAAACTAGAGCCATTATTACAGCAATTTAATTCATTGAAACAAGTTACCAGAAACACAAGTATTTGTTTTTGTTGAAAAGTATAATATTGCATTAGAAGACGCCAAGAGCTGGCGGGAACATAGAAATTCTGTTTACAGCTCACCTATAGCAGATCTATGTAATGAAATGATCAACAAATCAAGAAACCAAAAATACAAATAGCAGCTAAAAGATGCAAATTGGATACCAAAAATAGCAACATAGCAGCTAAAAGATGCAGATTTGGAGCCACACCAGGATGAGATGCCAAGCAGACTTCCACCTAGATTGGATGAACAAACCAGAAACACAAGTATTGGATCAAGAATTGTTACGTAGTTTGATCTCTCATATCATCATTGGATCGAAGGGCCAGATTGCAACATGATTATTGGCACATTTTGTTTCTGTACTCTATTTCTATGTTTTAATGTTGAACTGTAGCTCTCTAGGATTCAATCTCATGAATATAAAAAACAAAATAAAAATAAAGGAAATAAAAAAAAACTCAATCCCATATAAAATGTTGTTTTGTATTTTATTTAAAGTGTTTTTTACTTAAAAATATATTAAAATATTTTTTATTATATTTTTTAAAATTTTTACATCACCAAATTAAAATCATCATGAAATAATAAAAAAAACAACAATCTAATAATTTTTCAAAATCAAGTATATTTTTAAAATACCTTCGAATCATCAGTGGAGACACGTGAGCTTCCCATGAAATAATATCCAACGTCAATTTCGTACGAGGATGCCATGAAGATAAGAGAATAAAGTTAGTGAAACAATTCGCATGCCAGGCCATCGAGCATAGATCAAGGAAATTAAAGTCTGCTCCTTAATTCGAACCTATAAATACCCATCATCTTTGATCGTTGTTCCTTCAGATCGGGACAGTGCAGGAGCACTGCTGAGCAAATTTCCTTTGGCAGATATACACCGCCGGTAACAAGAGCTTAAGATGTTCATCTGCCAAAGGAGATTTGCTCACCAATTCCACTGCAACACCTTTCATCATATGATTATATTTATGGACTCGTCATCTTTTTCGTTGTTTTAAATTGTGAGTGTCAATGGGATGGATCAAAACAGATGAGCCAAAGGCCATGACGGAGGGGCTATCAGAGCTTGACAGTTCCAATGGAGCTGAGGGGATCGAAAATGAATCTGTGAAAAGCAAGCTGTGGACGAGAGGAGGACCTTTGCTGCCTCTTGGGTCAAGCAGTCTTAACTCTCTTTTATCCCTCTGCTGCAGAAAACGACGGTAAATATACAATCGATATTTTAAATATAATATTATTGATACAATTATGTAACTGATCAGGTGAGTTTATCAATATTTTAGAAGTGATGGCAATCGGTAAGTGAAATTGCATTCCTTCGGGATGATTACTAAATTAATGTTACTAAATGATTACAAGAGTGGCTTTCATTAGTTGAGAGTGTTTGTTTTTCATAAGAGAATGTTTTATTGATTTTTTTATGTTTGTTTTAAATAAAATATTTTATTAAAAATTGATAAACTTAAAATATTTTTATTAAAACATATTTTTAAGTAATTAAATTTCATGAAATATTTTATAAACACTAATTTACTTACAATATCTTCTAATAATTTTAATATTATCATTATCTACTCCACCATTACAACCACTTACTATGTTTCTATTATCATCACTTTACGGGACATCATCTTCACTATTATTATTATTATTATTAATATCATCATTGTTATTATTAACTTGTTATTATCATCTTATAACTTTACCTTTACAATAATTTTCACCATCATTATCATCATCTCGTTATCAAATCTAGAATTTTTAAATTTTTACTTTTCAAGGCATGATATAATTACTTTATTACTCTTAAAATCAAAATTTTTAAAACTTGACTTCAAGTACTTATTCTTAATCTTATATTGGTTTTTTTGTTATTATATATCATATGGACTTATAAGCAAGTTGGTCTTCTAATTAATATCAATAATAATTAAAAAAATGTTGTTGGTGATTGTGTTTGGTCCTTTTTTAAAATTTAGATTTTTTTTTGCTTTTGGCCTTTAATAATTGATTCATTATCATTAAGCTTTCAAATTTGTTTCAATATAGATTTCATGTTTTTTTCACGAACTCATACCCCTTATCGCAGGTTTTGTTGGTTAAACATGGCTGGTACAGGTCATTCTAATATGCCATCGTACGTCTTAATATATTTTTAAAAGAAAACATGATGTCCAATGTCACCATATAAGTATTTTATAAGTTTTTGGTTGATATGCATCAAATGTTTTATGAAACTATTGGAATGAAAATTTCACCTAATGATTATAAAAAATCATGAACGAGAAATATAAAGAAGAATGTCACAAAGATATGTAATCTTTAATAAGTCAAGAAAAGTTCTTAAAGAATAAAAAAGTATGAGTTTTCCTCAAACAAACAAATATTATTTTGAAGTCAAAGTTAGTAAAAAAAAGATAAATACAAACTAAATAACTTCATTTATAATGGGTAAGAACATCCTAAGTAAGGCTAAAAAAATAATAAAAAATAAAAAATAATCATAAATCAACTAGAAAACTAATATAATTTTTGGACAATAGCTTATGAACCTTATCTTGAGGCCTTGTTGATGTTCAATTGCTATGAAGTTTTAACTGTATACAAAACAAGGCCTTTGAAGTCTGAAAAATTTCAACCCAATACAACAGTTGGATTGAAAGCTATACTTGTTAGCATAAAATTATGCATTAAAAAAAAAATAAACTCAAAACCGCTTCTAATATCCTTGAATGATAAGGAAACCTTCCAAAAAAAATTGTTACCGCCACTTAGTTTTCTAGTAGGATATGAACTTCTTGTTAACTTTATTTCTACATTAGATAAGAATTTTTGAGTTGTCAAACTTATCTAATATAAACTCCTTTTACTGCAATAAATGTTTTCATACACAATAAGGACTCTTCTAAACTGATATCTATTGTAGATGGATCAGGTTCCTCTTACAAATAGATTAAATTGATTAAGGTCGTATCATCACTTGTTGTAGCCTCTTGTAAATTTAACTTGGCTCATATGCTCTAAATATGTTTATTAAATGCATCAGTGAGTTATTTTTTCCTTGATCACGTAAATGGTCTAATTGGCACTTTTAATTGATCATTTGGTGTAGTAGGCTATGTTATGGACTGATCCACATCATTTTAAATTTGAATTTTTTTTTTTTAATTTCACTCTTTTTCATTTTTTTTCTTTCAGATTTGATACTCATTCTTTTTAATACTATTTTATTTTGCTTTGGTAAATATTTTAGATTAAGAAAAAAATTTATGGTTTCATTCATCAACATTAAAATGATAAGGAATATAACTTCTTAATTGAACCCGAATCTATTATTTCACAGGTTACAAGTTTAAAAATTTAACTCATGTTTAAAATATTCACCTCAGTCAATTATTATGGGTTAAAATAGTTAAATTTACCATTTTGTTCTTTAAAAGATTTCTCACTCGTCCTTTTTCAATTACTATGTACTCATCCTCTTTCAATTATTATGGATTAGTCTTTTTGAATTGGCTGAGCCTACTAGTATCTTCTTATAACTTTTTTGCTTCATTAAATTATTAAAATACTCTTAAAAGCAAAACAACACTTAGCTTGGGTCTTGGATTTTTTTAAATTCACTTTTCAGTGTACAGTGTAATTACTATATTGCTTTGTAAATCAATTTATAAACAAACTTGATTTTAAAGGCTTATTCTTCATCTTATATTGCTTTTTTATTATTAGTATCATATGGACTTATAGGCAAGTTGGTCTTTTAATTAATATCAATAATAATTAAAAAAAATGTTGATGATTGTTTTTTAAGCCTTTTTTTAAATTTAGAATTTCTTCTACTTTCGGCCTTAATATTTAGTTCCTTATAATTAAGCTTTCAATATAAATTTCATTTTTGTATTACCATCTCATATCTCATATTGCGAGTTTTGTAAGTTAACAATAGTTGATCTAGCTTGATTCAATATGTTGTCGTATCAATATTTTTTAAAATATATATATATATATATTATCTAATATATCAATATTTAAGTATTTTATAAGTATTCAGCTGATATACATCAATTTTTTAACTTTTTAATATCTTTATATTATTTTAAGGTTGAAAAAAAATAATCTGATATACGTCATAGCATTGGTAAAAAAAAAAAAAAAAAAACCTAATGTAGTCTAATATTTCACACCTTGTTAGTGAGAATTGCCAAGATTTGAGGTGGACGTTTAAGGTAAAGTTATATTTTTTTTTCAAAATCATGTGGTTTACACTGAAACCCAACGTAAAACGTAACTAAATTGAACCTAAACACAAAACTAATAGTACTTAAGACACAAGTAATAGTACAAAAGTAAAAGTAAATTAAATTGGAATGAATTAATTAATAAACTTAAGTTGTTGATTGTCGCATGCAGTCCTTTCCATGGTTCATGTGCTCACGTGAATCCGGATTCCACAAACGAGAAGATAAGAAGGGAAGAACTTGAGCAAGTAGCAGACAAGAATTTGATACTATATATTGCCTCAATCCTCAAATGGACAGGGAGATGTCAAGCAGAAATGGACAAGACAGCTTTGAAATATCAGAAAATAAAGGTAGCTGTAGCTTACATATCAGACAAAACCAGTTAAAGTGGCTTGAGGAAAGGTAGAACTGCTAGAATCCAATATCCATGCCTCCCCTTCTTGCCTTTTTATGTTTATGCATGAGAATTTGTGAAGTGGGCAGGGCTTGTCATGATTCACCATACAGGCACCGGGGCAGCAGCCAGTAGGCACCTTATGCTTGGCTTATTTAGCCAAAGAGAATAAACCATAACATTATATAATCATTCTCCAGTACTTTTATTGTCCATCTGCTTTGCTATTGGCTTTACTGGTCACGAAAAGATATTAGGGATGATAAGTGGTAATCACGGGGTTGAATTCCTTCGCATTTATTCTTTGTTTACTATTTATTGAATTAAAAATTTTAGATATTTATATATAAATTATTTATTGGGTTTCGGGTATTTATATTAGTATTATATATATACATGTTTTTATGTCAATATTAAGATCTATTTTTATTTTTATTAAAAAAAATCTAAATATTCTATAAATATATCCATATAATATAAAGATATATTTTGGGTTAGGGTTGGACAAGTTTTGGGTCGGATTTGACAATATCAATACCTTATCTATTATTAACCTAATAAGATAATTATTCAAAAAATACTTACTTATTTGGGTTAGATTGGATGAATATCAATCGGTTTGATATTAAATTGTAATCCCTAAATGATACTCAATTTATTTATTTATTCTTTTTAATCAATATATGCAATCAATTGAAGTATGGATTTAGCTGAGAATAAAAGCTTTAGTTAGGTTATACATGAAAGGGGCTCAACCACACTAACCCAATTTCAAGAAATTATCAAGTTTAATTTTAAGGGATATAACTTGACTGGTTAGGCGTTCTCGGTTTGTTTTCTATAGATCATTAGTTCAAGTTTCAGAAATCTCATGATCACTAGAAACTTATATAGTCGTTAATTTTAAAGCTTGTAAGATTAGTCGATGTATGCGTAAGATGACTTAAACACCCAAGTTAATCAAATTTGGCAACTATGACTCATATGAATAAGAAACTTGGGAAAACTCGACAAAGATAATAAGAAACTTGGGAAAACCATTTAACCTTGAATATATATATATATATAATCAGAGTAGGAATTGTCGAGGGCAGAGGATTTGTTTTAAGTGGAAAGGCTGTTTTGAAAGGATGGCATGATAATGAAGTAGAGAAGAACGATGTGAAGAATAAAACACCAATTGCTTTACAGTGTCAGAGCATGTGACCTACGGCAACTAGCAAGATGCGAGACAGTGAAATCAAACGAGAGGCCCGTGAACTCTCTGCGTTTATGCACGCTGATTCTATATGCATTGACTGACTCAACCACTGAATCTGACTTGCTACAAACCAATTCCCACGCCCATTTCCAAGCAACAATTCGAATCCAACAATGGAGTTTCTTTTTAAAAAAAAAAAAAAAAAAGAGGAAATTAAGAAGTCGAAGCTGACACCCGCGACTCACTTATGCTTTCATTAAAAAAAATGTGGATGAGGCAATTTCTTCATCATCTTAACTCTCTTCCCAGAAACAATCAACTCAACAAATTATATTCAATAAACTTAGTTCATAAGATAAGGTGAGTTCAGCTTTATATATATACAAAAACTCATTCTAATTCATAAGATAGGAATTTAACAACACATGGATAATTCAATAAGTTTAATATCTAATTAAATTCCCAACTTATATATCTAATATAAATGTTCTACATACAAAAGTTCAAAATTTATTTATAAATCAAGTGTTGTGGGACAAGGTAATGAACACGTTACTTTTTTTTTTAATTTGACATTGATGGATCATTTTCGCACAACACTTGACATCTAATTAAATTTTGGAATTTTGAATTATTGTTGTAGCATATTTATGTTAGAATGGTTGATAATTTGATTTAATCTACAAGATACTAAACTTACATATCCATATATTTCATAATTATTATATCTTATAAATTAATAGTTTATTTAATTGATAGTTTTTTTTTTTTTTTTAAAAAAAAAAAAAAGTCCTGGTTGGAGCCCACACCTTTCCACTAATATATTCCCAAAACAGATTTTTCTTGTCCCGAATCGATGTCTTCAGGTATTCGCTAATCCCGATCTTCTTGTCTTCAGGTATTTGATAATCCCGATCTTATTCTCACTTTTATTGTAGTAAATATTGTATGTGCTCAAAAAATAATGAGAATTAGTGGAAAAAAAATAAATACGAGGATCAAGTTTTAGGTCACTTTCTTAGATTCAAAACTACAAGACATGAATTACAGAAATATGATAAAATTACCGGGGTTGTTGATGCATTTTCATCCTACTCTCCAATATTGCATATAATTTTTAAGCCTTAAGACGAAGTACTTTGAGCATATGAATTTGTGTTTAATTTGTCTGAACCTAATTCTTTTACGTCTAAATATTTTTATAAATTTATTCTATTAAAAAAAAAAGTTTTTTTTACTGGCTCATATAAATAAGCCAAGGCACGGGAGCCTAGGCCCACTTCTGTGGGTTATCAATTTTTTTTTTTTATTGGTTGTTGTCCACTTTGTTTTTAAGAAAATAATCATAAGATGACATGTCATAAAATAATCATATATTGGTGAAAATTTGGCCACATGAGTATTGTTATCGACTTCTAGACTTCAAAAAATTTATTTTCACGTATTTCTTAATCAAAAACATCTAAGAAAAACACATTGAAACCTAAATAAACTTATTTTTAGTTTTAAACCAATATTTAATTTGTTAAAAAAAAAAAAAAACTTAATTTAAAAAAATTTCCAAGACGTGATCTATTTTTCTATAGAAAAAAAAAATATATTTAAATAAAATTTTTATTATCAAATAAAATTTATTGACAATAAAAATTATCAATTTCACCGTCAAAAACAAATTTTAATTTGGAAACTCTCTCTTCTCTTTCTAAACTAAAAAGACAAAACGGAAACTTGGCAAAATCTCAAGGTATTGACACAATTTTTTTAAAAGGCTTCCCCTTCTTTTTCTATTTTAATTTTAATCCTTTTATTTTTTATTTTTTCAAACAATAAAATCAAATTAATTTTTTTATGAAATTGAGTACCAATCCAATGACAAGATTCTCTTTTAGAACAAAATAAGCACATAAAAAATAAATTGAAACAAATCACAAAACTCAATTCTCAATATACACAACATTTAAGAATCAAATTAAAAAAAAAAAAGTGGATTTAAAACAACGCTAAGTATATAAAAAGTGAATCAAAGTAATTTATCAACTTTTAAATCTCAATCAACACAATATTAAATAATAAAATTTTTAAAAAATGAATAACAAAAAGAAAAAAAAAATGGTAAACCCTGTGCTAATGCATACTGTTTTGCCTCACAAGCTATAAGGATTCCCTTATCCCTATTAGTGTATTTTTTTAAAAAAAAAAAAAAATTATTTTAGTTTGCCCAAAAATGTCATGAAATGAAAAGCTGCTGATATGAAAAAAGTGACTCTCCTTAATTTGGAATTGGCCTTTTAATTATTATTTTTACCTATCTACCTGCCGTTTCACTTCCCAATATCATGTGAGAGAAGATCATCCATTACATAGCTAGCTTGGCAATCCGATATCCTAAACATATCCCCTTGACCTCTCCATTTCTGCTACAAGCGTCAAGCTGCTCTCAGTTACTAAAGATTTAATAAACAGAGATACAGAGAGAGATGGTGGCTAGGTTGCAAAGGAGAGCAGCAATGGGCAGAAGGCTCCACGTTCTAAGAACCCTCACCTGCTCCAAATCCGTAAGATGCTAAATCAATATTCTCTTCTTTCAAATATTGTATTGTCAAAAAAAAAATACAATATGCTAAATCAATATTCTCTTCTTTCAAATAAAATCGGTGCTTGTTTCTGGTGTAGGTGCAAAGGAAGTCTGTCATCATGGAGGCTCTTCTGTACATTTACAAGCTCAAGCTCAAACTGGAGGCAATAAAAAGGGAACTTGCAAACTTAGTTGCTATAAAAAGAGAGTACTTAAGTCTAATGAAGCAACTCCCGTTGCCTAAGGTCAACTCTCTTTCTCTCCCTCTGGTTATTTCATTTTTTCCCGTTCTTTTCTTTGCACTTACTGTACGTGGCATTGTTGATTTATTTTCAGAAGGAGGTCAAGGTAGAGAAGGCTGAGCAAGGACTTCTAGTAAGGGTGACATGCGAGAAGGGAGGAGATAAACTAGTTTCAATCTTGGAGGTCTTCGAAGAAATGGGCCTTGTTATATTGAATGCTAGGGTCTCGAGCAATTTGTACTTCGCTATGGAAGCCATTGTTGTAGCTGATCAAGAACAGCATGCTCTGCATGTGAAAAGTATTACTCAAGCGGTTACTAAGGCCATTGAAAGACAATAGGTGAATCATCAGGGAACACGGAGTGCTGAAGCATATGCCTTGATTTTCCTGTTGTTAATAACTCCAAGTAATCTAATTGTTGGATTTATTGCTGTCTTGCAGAACTATATATGTGTGTTGCTTGTTTCATATGAAAAAAAAAAAAAAAAAAAAAAAAAAAAAAAAGAGGGAAGAAAAAGAAGTCTTATAGTTTGTCTGGCATTCATGTTAATCTTTTCCCCGAAAATGTCTCAGATCTTAACCTTTCCTTTGTAACAAAAAGAAATTTACCTTATATATTTTTGTTTATGTTACATCTTTTATTTTTTTTCTTTTTTTATGAGAAAGGAAGATAACAAAAAGAAAAACCTTGCCTATTTAATTACACTTCTTTGATTCAATACATACTCACATATTTCAGACAAAAAAAAATAAATCAGAAGGAGATTCAAGTTCGGTGTGTAGTAGTTATTGTTTTAAAATATGTTTTACTTGTAAATATATAAAAATAATTTTTTTATTTATTTTTTAAGAATGATTTTTTACATCATCCAAAAACATTAAAAATTAATTTTAAAAAAAATCAAACTTTTAAAAAACACCATTAAAAAGTTAAAAAGAGGTGAAACATTATCCTATGTAGTTCAAGACTTACCGTCCTAAGGGGACAGCTCCTTTGTTAAGATCTAACCCCCAAGGCTTATATGGCTTACCATTAATGAATAAAAACTATATAATTCAATTTGAAAAATATGCTTGAAATGGCTAAGTATTTGTCCAAAAAACAAAAACATTGCATAAGAAAAGGAATCATTTTCTGGACTTAATTCAGAATATGAGTCTCATTAAGAGGAGGTCTCCCCCCATAGGCACATAAAGTCCCTAATTTAGGCACAACAACTTGGAGGCTGCGTAGGGAATTGAATTCCAAAAATCCGACCGGAAAACATCCTTTTGGGAAAGATGTTATCTTACTTTTGCTAGGGATTGAGGAATACTTTACACTGGGATTAAAATTGGTTTCTATATTTTTTTATTATAATACCTCTATTTTTTTTTTTCTTTTTTAGTTTTGATCCCTCTATTGATCTACTTTGGATTGTTTTTTTTTAATGCAGTCCCTCTATTCAACATCTTTTCAATTTTCTGTTAATTCTTGACAAAGTTGCATAAAAAAGTGTCCAGCATTTCTCAAGTCACGACAGAAATATTTCACGATGAATTGGATGGAGAAGCGCATTGAAAATCTTCTTAAGCAGAAAAATGAACGAAATTTTCTTCAAAAATTAAAGAAAATATAACCAAGCCAAATATATAATTAAAAGAAACCTAACACCACTTCACAAAATACTATAAATTTAATAGTTTTTTTTTTTTTTTAACTCCTGTCATTGAACCTTTTTTAATTTCGTTGTTCCATGTTGCTTTCTATGGCACAGCTACGGAGTCAAAAAAAAAGGGTCCTATCTTTTTTTCGATTCTCAATTTTGTGAAGAGAATTTCATTTAGTTATTTGGTGTTTCTTTTTTACTCTTGTCATTGATTTTTTTTAATTTAATTTTTTTATATTAATTTAGTCAAAAATTAAACTTGATAATTTATTTTATTTTATTTGGAGTTATCAAGATATCAAAAAATATCTTAGCATTTGATCGCTGTTAAATTTAGCAAAAATAAATCTAATTTTATTGTTTGTAAATAATTTAAAATCAAGGGATCAAAATTGCTAGCAAGAGAAAGATACATGATTTTTTTATTACATTGTGCATTTAGCACCTTTTTGAAGAATATTCTTTCCTTAGGTTTTTTTCCAATATCTTTTTTGATCCTTTTAGTTTAACAATTATACATTATATTCCAAAACTTCATTAATTTATATTTTAGTTCATGATTTTGAGAAAGGAAAAAAAATTCATCAAAGATAACAAGGAGAGATAAAGAGGTCGGTTGTCAGGTCTTCACAACTAAAAAAGTTTAATTTGGTGTCATTGGATTCTAATTAATATAAAAAAAAAATTATTTAGGTGTTTTTATCTCTAATATCATTATAAGAAGGAGATCCAACTCAGAGATTTTTTTTTGGGGTTTATTTTTGGGTTTTTTCTGATTTAATCTTATTTTAAGGTTTGATATAGATTTATTAAGTTTTATGAAGTGTTTTCAAGTATTGAAAAGGTTGAACGTGATTTTTTTTTTTTTTTTTAACCAGGATTGTGAAGCTCAATTTTTCCGACCACCTCAGTGGTTGGAGATGGTCAAGCAATGATGTATCATCTACAATTATAGACGTCACATTGCTAGATATTTATTTTTCAAAAGGGCAAATGATGCATTTAGGGCTTCTTATTTATGGGCTATGCACATTGGTCTAAACAGATCAGCACACTAGGCTTTTTTTTTTTCTTTTTTTTTTTTATTGTCTTTCCCAACAATTTAGATGTGATTTTCTTTAAAAAATAACAAATTACAAATTTCTTATGTATACTATTTTACTAAATTCTTAAATTAATTAAGAATATATTTAGATACTGTTTTATGTAGTACCACTCAATTTTTCTTTGTTTTTTAATGAGATTATAAAAATATATTTTTTTATATTAGCAAGTGTTTTTAATTTTATTCAATAAACTTATTATTACGAGTATTTATTTTTATTATTATATAATTAAATAAATAAAATCTTTTTAAAAATAAAGTTATTAAACTTAATTAATTTTTTAATTTTTAATTTTATTTAACATAAATTAATTTAATATATCATCATTTTAATATTTTTAAAAAATATATCATTTTCCTTTTAAAAAAATAATTTATTTGTATCGTGCAAACTAGTGTAAGTCGAAGGAGCACGAAAGTCATTGGAATCGTCAAAGCAAACTGTATTGTACCCGTCATAATTGCTTATCTGATTTTCTTCTTTCGGTGAATATTCAGCAAGATTGACCGCCATTCATTGCCGGTTGCTATTTAAAAAAAAAAAAAAAAAAAAGAGTTTCATATTTTCTGTAAACAGTTTGATTAATATGTTAATTATTACCCTTCTGTATTTCTATCTCTCAACTTATGCTCTCTCTTTTTTTTCTTATCCTTTATCTCCTAACCTCTCTTTATCTGTATCTCTCAGACTTTGTAAAGGACTTAAACACTCAAGTTTAAATTTGGTCCCTCTTTTTTTTCTTGATTTCCATTTCACTCCCTAATTATCAATTATCAATTTTCTCATTTTTTTATTATTTCAATTAAATCAAAAAAAACAGTTATGACAAGTTTTCTCTAATTATGATAGCAGCTACAACTTTAAAAGCAGCTAAACTAACTATTAAATAAAACAATTATTAGTAGTTTTATCTCCATCAAAGTGATAGTAAATTTGTGTTTTATACACAATGTAAAAAAAAAAAAAAGTTTCATTGTGATTTCTTTATGTTTACCTTAATGTTATTTAAAATTTAGTATTGGTGTTGGTGTTTGTAAATTAACCAAAAAAAATATAATTCACATTTGTTTCATTCTTTTTCTTCTTAAAAGATTAAGTTTATATAATTGTTAAGCATTGAAAGGCAATACAAGCATCTTCTTAATAAAAATAAAAATAAAAATAAAATACTGCAAGTGTCTATTGAGTATTATTTTTTTTTCTTTTTATTTAGAATAATATTGAGTATTAAAACACACATCATGTGTTGTAACACTCTTTAAATAGTTTCTAAGATTGTTATTTTTCTTTACTCTACTAATCTAGCTTCTACAAGACATAAAACATATATATAAATCAACAACAAAAAAGAAAATTCAAATTACATTATTTGTCAATAGAAAATAACTTGAAGAAGTAGATTAAGACAAGGATCAATCCACTAGCTTTAAAATAATTTATTGCCTCCTCTCTAATGCTAGCTGTGTGATTGCAATATTGTTTCCAAAGCTTACTCAATCTCTTATTCTTGACAGCGCATAACCAAAAATAAACAACAAATCAAAATTTATATGTATTCTCTGTAAGAATTTTGACTGAAGGAATGTCAAAATTATAATAAACAACAAAAAGAGTTTTAGAAAAAAATAGAAGTTTTCTCCATTCTTAAAACCATGTCAAAATTGTCTATAATTTTAACGTACCTTTTAAAACCAAAAGATATAACTTCCTAATTTAAAAACACACAACTTTTTCATTCACACCTTAACAATTTCTCATATGAATGAAAATTATTTGAAGAGACGAAAATACAGAGTAACAAAGAAAAGTCGTTATACTAAGCAAGGTAGCTTTTAGCCTTGGACCTTTTCTAATGAAAACTATCAGACTCACTCGGCTAACCAGTGAACATAAGGTCTTAAACTATTTATTCTTTTGTGTGAAACTAGACAATAGAGATCACAAGATTCCTTTTCTTACCATATTAGTTCTCACAATTCTGTTCATTTTGTCTTCGAATACGTTTTGTTTTTAAAAAGTGCTTTAGAGAATGTAGCATTTTCAATTCTCATAAAAGTAAACTCATTTCACAATCACATGAGTGATTCCTATTAAAGAGTATCCTGCAATGCCTCACTTGAATTTCTCAATCTATAAGAACCATTAATTTTAACTTATCTTGTTTTTGCTACAAGTAGCACTTTTCATAATAATAATGAGTAAAAGTGCTACTTTTGAATTGATACATGATTCAATTATTCTTTTAAACCTAGATCTTGAGATCTCTAGTCAACTAGGTTGAGTTGTCATCATGGGAATTCTTTAAATATAGGATTTAATCACATTCTCTTTTATGATTTATTAACTTACTCTATTGTTAAGAATTTTATTAGTGGATCCATGGTATTATCATCTAACTTTACATAGTCGATAAAGATAATCTCATTTGAGAGCAACTATTTTACGGTAATATGTCTTTGACAATTGTGTCAAGACTTATTGTTATATATAATATTTTATGCTCTACCAATTACAAATTAGTTATTGCAATGTATAAAAATTATCGACATAAGATTTTGTCCAACTTTGAATATTAACAAAAACATTTGAGAAGGTACTTTGTTTCTTTTTCATCATTGTCTAAAGTTATAAACTCAAACTCCTTCATGGATATGGATATGTATGTTTATTTAAAGGATTTCTAAAAGGCTATAGCTCCTCTAATAGTAAAGATAAACCCATTTGTAGATTTTTAATATGTAGTATTGAATATCTAATTAACATTTATGTACCCTTAAAGCACATCTAGATGTCTCATACAATGCATTCCATATTTTGTATTTTTTTATAATGGAGGAACTCTAACCCTTTTTCTAGATACCATTACACTTTTATGTATTTATAGGATGGTGTTTGACCATTATATAACTCATTCAGTGTTTTGTCCAATTTTTTATAATATGCTTTATGCACAATATAATTTACTGATAAAATATCCCCCTCCCCTCACAAGTTACGAGGTAATTTTGAACTTGTCAACACATAAACATAATAAAAAAAATGGACAAATTAAATTATTTTAAGATTGTTGGAACACTTTTAATATTTCCTAAGACTGGCATTCATCTTTACTCTAATAATCTAGTTTCTACAAAACATAAAACATACATATAAATCAACAAAAAAGAAAATTCAAATTACAACACTTGTCGATAGAAAATAAACTTGAAGAAATAGATTGAGGCAAGGATCAATCCTTTGACTTTAAAACAATTTATTGTCTACTTTCTATGCTAGTAGTGTGATTGCAATATTGTTTCCAATCCTTACTCAATCTCTTATTCTTGACAGTGCAACCAAGAATAAACAGCAAATAAAAATTTGTATGGTACTCTATTTAAGAATTTTGGTTGAAGAAATGTAAAAAAAAAAAAAAAAATAGAAAGATTAGAAGTTTTCTCCATTCTTAAAAGCATGTCAAAATTGTTTCTTTTTATAGACAATTATGATAGTTTAATTTTAACGTAGCTTTTAAAATAAAAAGATATAATTTTCTGATTTAAACATAAACAAAAACTCTATTTCAATTAGAGTTTTAACATATATAATTTTTTTTTCATTCACACCCTAACAACATGTACCTATATATTTATATATGCATTCATCAAACTTATATATTGTTTATTTTAATCATTTTAAGCATAGAACTTTAAAAAACTTTATAAATATATATTCTATTGAGATATAAATAATTATCTTCCGATGTATTTATTATACATTTCTACAATAATGATTTTAAATTAAACGTCGTACTCTTAAAAAAGACAAAATGAGTTCCTATTCTCTATCTTAAAATATTTATTAATTTAATGTGTTTTACCCGGCTCGGTGCCGGCGTACACTAAACAACAATATATATATATATATATATATATATATATATATATATATATATATATATCTTTGAGAGGTTCTGGTCATGGATACAATATGTGCAGAGACAACTATTGAACTGTTCTTCCGATAATTGACCATTATGGTAGTGCATTTACACCATCAGTTATTACAGCAGCAAAAGTTCTGTAGAGATTCAACAAATTCCTTAAATTTCAGATTCTATTGTTGTCATGCACATATAATCACAGGATTCTCAAGTATACCATGAACTCTTGTGCATCATGGACATGTGAAAATTGAGTTTTGGGCATTGCAAGTGGCAGAACACTTTTGTCTTACACATACTTGTATTCTCTTCTCTGATATATATATCTATATCTATATAGTTCTTGTCCCATATTGCACGGATCGGGGACTGGTCACATGTTGTACATTCCCATTGGACATTGGAATCATATGATTCAAAGAGTAACTAGCTACGATCAATAATATTGTCATGTTCCAAACTGATTTAACACATCATTAATGTTGCATAATGCAATTTAAATGTTAAATAAACAAATGAACTATACATGTCGTTAAAAAAGCATGTGTTGGTAGTTAGCTAGCTGGGAGGAAATTCAATGAGATAAAATTAAGAGGGATGTAAGAGGAAAAGTCATAGGAAGTTTCTTTGTTTCTTGCAAAAGCAATTGTTGCAATAATAATAATAAAAAGAAAGAAAAAAAAAAAGGAACAAGAGCATGGAAGTTGCCGTGGTTAATGAAAGTCAGAGATGGGGACAATATATTAATAAGTAGATATATGCATTAATTAATTAATGAGTTGAATTCAGTGGCATGCAACTCGTCTAGGCTTATAGTATAGGAAAGATAATGTCAGTGTCACGTTGCTTGACGCTTCAAATAACTCCTAGTTAGAACGTTGAATTTTGATATTTTATACATAACAAATTGCCCAATGGGAGAGAGACTGATTGAGCTTGCAACAAGTGACTTGGTCAGACAGTGGCAAGGATTCCGGATAATGTATATAATATAATAATATCTAGAGCCAGGCCAAATAACATATGGTCCCTTCATTAATGGTCTAGATAGCACCCGTTCTAGGGTTCCACATGATTTTCTGGAAATTTCAAGACTCTATGCTCGTTAATGACTGCATCATCGAATAATAATCAAACGATCTGATGACATATTAACTTTATTCTATCATCTGATTCTCGTCTAAGAGATGATCATGTCACGCTCGTTGAACAGATCAAACCAGTATTTTTCTTAGTTGCCAGCTGAAGGCAGCACGAAATACAATCATTTCTTCCATGACTTAGTTTTTTGAAGTTTGGAAAGAAAATGATGCGCCATGACTTTCTTGCTGAAATTTAAAGGCGTATATAGTACTGAGATGTTGATTTTTGAGTTTTAACCAGGACAGAAAATATCTGTGTCGTTTCTTTAGGGCACGGGCCTGGTTTTTGTAGGAAGTTTAACTTGATGATGAGAAGTTCTATTAATCTGACATTGATTAGCACATGCTAGTGACAATATTTAATGAAGGTTAATTCGATGGAGTAATCGAGGATTAAAGAAATGGTGTTAATTATTGAGGATGGAGTAGTTTGGGGAGGTAAAATAACCATGTATAGCTCTGGTGACATTGAATGAAGGTAAGATCATCAAACGAGTCCAAATTTGATGAGATCATCGACATAGAAAAGTATATCTACCACAAGCTGGATATATTTTTTAACTTTAAATAATCAAGTAAATGGATAACCTCACCGTATCTTTCTTTTTCCTTCATTGAAGCAAAAAAGATCATGTGCACTATAATAAAAACTTTCTTGAAGAGAAGACCATGTTTATATATTTTTTTATGGTTGTGAACGTGAACAACAAGTAGGGATGATAATTTAATTTGAATTTAATTGATATTGATTATTTTATTTTTTTTATTAATTAATAAATAATAGTAAAAAGCAGATACTCAAAACCCAATAAATAATTTATGAATATCTAATTTTTTTTACCTTATAGATAATGAATAAGATATAGATATCAAAAAATCCAACTTGCGGATACCCATTATGTGCAAGTACTAAATGATTAATTTTATAATGGATATTAATTTTATTTAATAGTTATAGACCCCTAATTCCAAATACAATTTATGTCCCAATCCAATTTAATTTAATCATATGACATGTTAAATTTTCTTACTCTGTAAACTTCTCCCATAAAAAAACATGTATTCCTATTAAATAAGCTTGGTTGGTCGTTAGGAAAAGAAAAGGGAAAAAAAGAAAAAAGGAAAAGAAAGGAGATGGTATTAATTAGGGGGGGATGAACTGTATTGATTAGTGGATCACCAATCAGTACATAGGTTTGAAATATATATATATATATATATATATATATATATATATATATATATATATATATAGAGAGAGAGAGAGAGAGAGAGAGAGAGAGAGAGAGGGTCATCATCAAATTTGTAATAGAATAATAAGCTTTGGATTACATTCACATTAGCTTGCACGTCTTTGATAATCTAATATCAAAAGCTCATCTGTCAACATGGCTGGCAATTTTTAAAAGGGCTATCCCCCTCTTTCTCCACCTTCTCCCCCATTTCTTTTTTTCTCTTCACATCACCAACTAAACCCCCTCTTAATTATCTTCTCTCTCACTCTGTCTTCTTGCTCTGATCTCCTATAATCATCATGATCATTTTTGCCGGCATCTAAATATCCGCGGTGATTAAGGGAATCCATTTTTATATACATACGTATATAAGCTTCGGTTGGGGCGGCTTCGAAGTGCAATAATGGATTCTAGGTTCATCATCAACCCATTAATGTGTGAGCAAGAAGAAAATGACAATAGTACTCAAGAAAGTGGTCCAGAATCATCTCCTTCTAACGATATGAAGATGGCTTCCACCTCCTCCCCAAAAAGAAGGTACTTCATCTTCACCTATCCCATCAATTACAATTGATCGGAAGTATTTCGTAGAATTAGAGATCATGGTATGTGCTTAATTGGAGAGAGAAGGAGAAAACATGTTCATGCTTGTGTTCTAAGTATGCAGTCCTGTATATATTCGTGCCGAAAACGGCATTATATTGATAGGTTGCCTTGCAATTTGTACCTTCAATTATGGAGGACGGAATATTTGACATCATCGTGTTTGTATCAGCAAGAAGGCCATGCAAAGAAGAATAGTCTCAGTACCAATCAAGGACTTAGAAGGCCCAAGGCTGAAGGGTGAAAATGCTTCACCACCGTCCGATTCCTGGGCTTGGAGAAAGTATGGCCAAAAACCCATCAAAGGCTCGCCTTACCCCAGGTACGTAACCCTCTTCCTCCTCTCCCAAATCCAATCACACGTCTTTCCTTTATTTCTTTTCTCTCTTTTCCTTCTAACTTGTTCAGATGCATCTGGACAAGTTCTTTCTATTCCAGAAGGAAGAAAAAAAATGAAAATTCGTCATAAGAAATTACGGCGACGAAGATTTGCGGCGAAAGCAATCCTTTTGTAAACGTATGATTAGTTAGATAACCATTCAAACAAATTTGATCGAGGTCATTCAAATATAAAATTAAACTCTAAACGAATCCGTTGTTAATGAAACTCTTTTCGTCGCCAAAGATTATAAATTTACAAGTTTTTCCCACCGCAGATCTTGCAAGCATGGTCGTATAAATCTAAGACATTGTCTAGATTTCTTTCTGATTTTGAGTTATTTTATGCATTTAATCACATATCAAATGCAAAGAGGATTATAGGAACAGGTTTTCTATTTGATGATTAACAGGGTAGATAAAAAAAAAATGTTGATAAAGATTTTCAAGACACTGATCAAGTTCTTGTTACAATGTTTTGTTGTTTACAGAGGATACTATAGATGTAGTAGTTCAAAGGGTTGTCCAGCTAGAAAACAAGTTGAGAGGAGCAAGCTGGACCCAACAATGCTAGTGGTCACCTACTCCTGTGAGCACAACCACCCTTGGCCACCTCCTTCTAGAAGTACCCACCACCACAACTCCTCTCCAAAACACAACACCACCAAACCTGAAGTCTCCGCAACCCAACCTGAAAACCCAGAACCTGAACCTGAAGAAAAATTCACGGATCTTGGAAACGGCGAATCGCTTATATCTAACACTACAACTTCAGATGAGTTTTCGTGGTTTGGTGTCATGGAGACAACCTCTTCAACTATACTTGAGACGCCCATTTTTGCAGAGGCAGGGGCGGATGCTGACATGGCATCGATGATGAGAGAGGAGGACGAGTCGTTGTTTGCCGATCTTGGAGAGTTGCCGGAGTGCTCGTCGGTGTTCAGGCACCACCGGAGAGGTGTGGGACCACAGGTACAGACGTGCTAACGACACGTCGTTTATCTATGTGTTATAAAATTCAAAGGTGAGCGTTTGATGACACCACAAGATAACAAAAAAAGAAGAGCCTTTCTTTAAAAAAAAAACGTTTTAGATAATTTATTCTTAGGTTTTAATATTTTTCCTTGTCTTGAAGTCAGTGGAGTAAGTGAATAAAACCCCAATTCTGAAATCTGTCAGGATCCTCTTGTAATTAACTAAGCATCATTGGCCGTCGCAGAATTGGATTTTCATTACCTTATTCCGAGAAACAATGTCCGAATTATGAGTTTAGTTGATAACGAGGTAGCCATGCATGAGTTATGCATATGATTGTGTGTTGGTTCTTTCAGCTTTGAGATTTTATCGGTTTCACTCTCTTTTCTTCTCCATCGTCTTCTTCACTGTGTTTTTGGATTGTTAATAGGTTCTAAGAGCTTTGGGATTTAAATCCAATTAAACTCAAACATAACAATCATTCGGTTAAAAAACATTATCCATGGTAACGCGGAAATCAAGATCTGGATATCATTTACTTTTATGAATGGGAAATTGATCATTGTTTTGTTAAACAGAGTGTTAATTTAATAATATTTAAGTTATACTTGTTTCCTTGGATGGAAACAAAGTGGAGATGTCAATGGATATCCATGATCTTTTGCATTATTTATACTCAAACCTGCTAAAATTATTATCTATGAATACATATGAATTGAGATTTTTACTATCCTTACCCGAACTTAAATTCAAAATAATTATCCAAACTCAACCCGATCCTAATTTAATATCGATTTTTTATACTCAAATCCAACTAAATTGGATTTTAAGTATCCATAAACCATAAATTCTATAATTTACAACTCTGTAGCACATAATTAGCTTGATACATGTGTATTTATTTGAAACTTTAAGGTTATTTATTTTGAGTCAGGTTTGGGTTTTTGGTTGTGTTTTGATTGGGTAGACTAGTATTTATACCCAACCCATAACTTGAATTTTTACCTTCAGGTTTTGTCATAACCCGATCGGGTCTAAAAAGCTCAACCCATTTGAGTAAATATGCATTGGGTTGGAATGAAATTTTAATTTATATTCATTTGAGTCAATATCTATTGGGCTTGAATGAGATTGTAATCTCTACCAAAACATGATGAATATGTATTTTTTTATACCTAATCAGATTTTAAATATCATTTAGATATCCATAACCTAATACTTATACACATTAAAAAAAATAAACTTAAAACAAAAGGCTTAGGTCTTATTTGGAGTTGGGACCGCAGTGCAACCTCAACCTTTTCAGAGACCATTTGTTTTTGTGGTTAAAATTATATTCATGTGTGTTTTAAAAATGTGTTTAGAATGAAAAAAACATCAAATTGATGGTTAGTATTTTAAAATGATTTTGAAACACTTTTTTTTTTTTTCAAGTAAAAAATATCTTTCACAGCAATCCAAAAACTTTAAAGTTGAGGCACAACGTCAACCCCTAGACAGGGTTGCTAACATTATTACAGCTTTTGACTAAGAAAAATAATTTAACAATAGAAAGTTCAAACTATATTATAAGATAAAAATAGCATCGCTAGAAAAGGCTAGCCTGGTTTGGCCATCTTCCTGCCGTGGTAGTGGGTGGTAGTACTCACAGCTTGCAGGAGAAGAGAGATTCTGGTTGTTCAAATGATTGGCTGGCCTAACTAAAAGGTCAAACTAACTACCAAAAAGGTTTGACTTTTTGGTGAGAGATAGCTGGATAATATTCTGCGAGCTCCCACCATAGCAATGTGCTTGGTAGTAATCACTCAAATAAGTTGAATTTAATTAATTTGAGTCATGACACATTATACGATTGAGTGGCTTCCGGGATACCTTGTGTTTTTCTGCTATTTTCATATACCAAGAACGTCTAGTGTGGAACTGATTTCAATTAAAGTTTAATTTGCTAAAAAAAAAAAAAAAAACTCAAGGGAATAGCTTGTGTTTGATGTCTAAGATATTATGTATCATTGCATTTTAACTATTTTTAAAATAAAAAAAATATTTTTTATTATTTTAATAAACTGATATTAATGTTATAAAACTTTTAAAAATTAATATTTACCAAGAACATGCTCTAGAGTTTCTAAATACATAGTAAAAAATATATGATAAAATTAAAAAAAAAAAAAAAAAAAAAAAAATAACAACAACAATAAAATGAAGATTAATACGAGGGAGTGGTTACTGTTTAGGTTAAGGAAGTCAGAGAAAGGTATTGAAAAAAAAAAAAAAAAAAAGGAACGAAACAGGGATTTCACTATAAAAAAAAATTTACCACACAATTCTATGCCCTAGCCCTAGCCCTAGCCCTAGCCCTGGGCCCGGCCCCGAAATAAAAACCCCTAGCTAGCTCTTCATTCACAACGGTCAATTCTTCTTTTATCCGATATTATCACCAGCCTTCCACACCTGCAAATATAGCAAACAAACACAGAGGATAAGCAATTTAGAATTTAATTATTATATTGAATCGCACTACGCAACATGTAAATATTATTTAAAAAAAAATAAGTCTTTTAGATTTGATGGTGATGCTGGATCCACGAGCTATAAATCCAATATTATGTCAGATCGAAGAGTCATAGGTCACACGGTCATACCAAACCTAATATATTTGAATATAGTAAATATGAAAAAAAATAATTATGTACTTTAATTATAAAAAAAGAAACACAAATAACCAAAAAAAATCTCACGTGAAAATATAAGATTAAAAATTAAAAATGAAACTACTATTACAATTCATAGTAAAATATCTTTAGATCTACAATGATTTCTCTATACAATTTAGTTTTTGTTGTAACTAGATTGGTGGAAAGGTTACGACACGGTTTGTATTAATTTTTTTTAACTTGAAAAAAAAAAATGATTATGTCTTTAAAAAAGTGAGAGAAATTTGATAATCGAGTTAAATTTTAATTAACTTAATAATATAATAAAAAATAAAGCAGCAACAACAAAAATAAATAAATAAAAAATATTGCTCTGAACAAAGCTGGGTTAACACACAAAACTCGTGACCTGGACATGAAATATGTCAAGATTACGTGTTTATCGTGCGTCCTAAATCATGAAATCAGGATAATTCAACAAAAAAAAATTAATGATAAATAAAAAAAAATTGCAAAAATTAAGAAATAAATATAAATCAAGATGTTTAATAGTGCAACACTGGTCATTTACCTAGTTGTATTTAATAAATTTATATATTAAAATCAATGTATAATAGATATTAATTGACACATAAAATTATTTAATAAAATAAAAGGAAAACAAATATCATATAAGGTTACACATATTAAAAACATCATAAAAAGTAAACATATTTAATTTAGGTGAAATATATAAAAAATTACAGATGAATCATGTCAACCTTATAAAAAATGAAAGACATTCGATATAATTAAAAAATAATCACTACTTAAAAAAGGCCTAAAAAGCCAAAAAAAAAAAAAAACATATGAGGGGTATTAATTAAAAAAAAAAAAAATCTTTTTAAAAAGACAAAAATGTATTAATTGAAAAAAAAAATTAAAAAAAAAACATAAAAAGAAAAGCCCAAGTGTAGAAGCTTTGAAGCCCAATCTCGCACGTAAGGGCTTGCTATATTTTTTTTGTTTTTTAAAGAGTTGGATGATAGGTTGTTTGCCACTATTTTTTTTTTTTTAAGAAAAAAAGAATAATAGATAGATAATATGTCATCTGCTAACCTAGATTTTAACTACCATTATGGTGACCAAAAAATCAAGTCTACAAGTTTTATACCTAAAAAACTTTTTTTCACAAAAAAAAAAAAAAAAAAAAAAAAAAAAAAAAAAAACCTATTTTCAACCACAAAATACACTTGGAACACTAAAAAACCAACCTATCAATCCATCAAACCTAAAAAACAGCCCAAACCTCTAAATCAATATAGAAACAAATATTGCATCATTGACTTAGATCTGTTTTTTAGGCTACATTGAGACCTAAAACAACCACTATAAAACTCCCTTCACCTAATGAAACCCATTGACACCAAATTTAACTTGTTTAGTTGTTGGAATCGTCATTAATGAAGAGCTTTCTTTCTCTTTGTTGAAATATGAGGACTCCTCTCTCTTCTCCCATGAAAAAAGACCGGAAATGAAAAAAAAAAAATTTTGGTACCCAAATGTATTTATTAAAAATCAAAGGGACTTATCATTTTATAAAAAAAAAAAAAACATGTGGACTAAAATGTACTTCACAAAAAAAATTGAAATTACTACCTATTTTTACCCGTGTTTTTCACTTCAATCCCCTGTCTTTCAATTCAATCGTCCCTACAAAAAAAAAAAAGAAGAGCAATTGGGTGCTAATTTTGGCTCAAAAGATCTCAATTATGCCAAAAAAAAAAATCAAAGATCAAATTGAAAATTAAAAAAAAAAATATTGCTTCAATCCTCAGTGATTTATGAGTGAGTGAACAATGCTTTTATGCGTAGTAAACACATCACAAGCTTTAGTTTTTGTTAACAAGTTTTATGTTCATTGTATAATGTAAAGGGATTTAAATTTTTTTAAATGTAAAAAGAAAAATTTGGGTCTCAAGAACTTATTAGGATTGTCATTAAACCTAAAAATATAGTTGTTTAGATTTTATTTTTCATAAAGATAAATTTCATATTAACGTATCTCTTGTTTATCACACTCAATACAATATTTTTAAATGGAATAGTTGGTTTATACACACACACACACACAAGTTTATCAAATTAGTATGTTGATATTTTGTGTGATTGAAAGCTAAAAACATTATAATAGTTATAAAATTATGTTTAAAATCTATTTAAACATTATAATAATAAAAAACCAAATTTTCATGAAAACATTTAATATTAGTATTTTTAACCTAGATACATGAAGAGCATCTCCAATGAAAAATGATATTTTGAAAAGCTAAATTGATAAAATAGCATTTTGAATAGTATAAATATAACTTTTTTTATATAATATCTATTCTAATGGAAAAAAGTCATTTGAAGAGTCAATTATATTATAGTGGAAGAAGCTAGTGTTTTATTATTTCTTAATAAGTTTAATGTTTTTTTTTTCCACATGGCTACATTTAACTGATTATTTTTTTTAGTGGCCCCACTTTGTTGGTTTTGGCTTTTTTGGGAGATATGTAGAAATAATATTTGTGGGAGAAAAAAACCATTTTAGCATTTTGTTTAGCTCTTCCTTTGGAGTGTGCAAAAATAAACATAAAAGAGCCAAAATAATATATTTTTTTTAATATTTGGCTTTTTATTTGGCACACCCATTGGAGATGCATAATTGCAAAAACACATTATTTAAATCTTTTATATTATTTATATTATTTAAGAATCATATCAAAATTCAAGAGTAAGTGAGTTTATTAATTTTTTTGTAATGTGTAAAAAAAATAAACAAAAGAAAATAAAGGGAAAAAAGAAATAAATTCAGGACCGTGCTCCTAGTCGAACATTTTATGATGTCCATCCCTTATTTTAAAAAAAAAAAAATTGTGACAGAAGGAAGGTCAAACTCGTAATATCAAACTTGGTATGATATGATTACAAAGTATGTTAAGCTGTTTTATTGTTCATAAAGCACCATAAGAAATTATAGTTTTTATAGAGTATTTAGGTAATATACAGAAAGGAAGGAAGGAGTAGAGAGTAAATTAGCAAACAAATATGGTCTCTGTTATTAGACTAGTTTTGTTTTTTTTAATCATAATTAGATTAAAAAAAAAAAAAAAACCTCGCTAGAAGCAGGAGTACCTTCCTCAACATCCTCTTTAGGAATGCCATACTTTGTTTTGACAAGTTACAGAACAAAAAAAAAAAACTAGTTTTTTTTACTCATGCTCTACCATGGGTGTGATGTCAACCTAAAAATATTATTAAGAAATTAGAAAGTAAAAAATTTGATGTATGATGGCTGAAAAATTTATTAGAATATTTAAATTATGAAATATTAGATGACATATTTAAAAAAAATATATAAAAAAAAAATTAAGAAGATGACATCTTGGATCGAACTCGAGCAAAAAATGATTAACTAGTAAAACTTGTGATTTAGAATGTACTATCATTATAAAACCATAAAACCCAAATTAAAACAAATTAAAAAGCTTGTTATAAAGAACCAAGTATCAAAGGCCAAAAAGGGGATAAGAGTTCATGAAAGGGAAAAAAAAAGATGACTCGAGTATATATCATACCTGATATAAGTCATTGGCGAAATCTTTCTGGACATAAGAAGAACAAAGCTAAGGTGATGTTAGGATTTTTAAGGAAGTAAAAGAATTTCAAGACTTGGATCATTGAGTCGATTAGGTATAATAATTTTGGTTAATTTAATAACATAAAAGGCAACCCTAGTTTAACAACATTAAAAACCAAGTATACTATGGCAAATATCCTAGAACCGGCTTCATCTTTCAAAATCATAACTTATAAACTCTTAGACCCAAGGCTGAATAAAAAAGCTTAATCCTTAATAACAAAAAAAAATAAGCAAGGAAAAAAAAAAATCTACTCATGGTAACTTATTAAGCTCATGACTTAAGTTATTTGACTAGAAGTTCTAAATTTGAAAAACCTTAAAAGCTCAATTTCTAATTATCAAATATTAAATGATGAAATTAGAAAAGAAAAAAAAATCAATTATACAAAAGGATATATATATATATATATATATATATATATATATATATATATATACATTAGCAATTATAAGTCAAAAAAAAACTCGAGCCCACCTAGGTTAACTCGCCAAACTTATAGGTCAGGTTATGAGATCGAATAACCTGATATTAGGGAAAATGAAACCAAAATAATAATAATAAAAATTGTTAAATTATAAAACTCGTGACTCGGGCCATTTAACCAGAAGCACCACATACGAAAAAAAAAAAAAAAACAAGATGCTTAATTCTAAATAAATCAAATATTGAAGGATGAAGTTAAAAAAAAAAAAAAATCAGTCGTACAAAAAGATCCAAAAGAAGTAAGAGTAATTAAAAGCTAAAAAAGATGTAAGCTCACTCGAGTTAACTTGTCAAATTTAGAAGTCTCATGAGATTAAGATAACTTGATAGAAAAAAAATGAAGAAAACCACAAAGCCTATTTTGTAGAAAAATCAATATCGAGTAATGAGATCGAAAAATAAAAAGTAAGTCCAAAAAAAGATATCAATTTGTGTTAGCTTATAAAACTCATGACTTGAGCCATTTAATCAAAAGAACCAAACTTACAATTACCACGAACCTAAATTTCAATAACTCAAATGTCAAATTATAAAATTAAAAAAAAAAACTCAATTATACAAAAGGATCCAAAAGAAAAAATAAAATTAAAAGAGTGAGAATGAAATTAAAATAAAATGAAAGGATGGATAATTTTGGATTGAAGGGTTAAATTGAAAAGAAAAATCAAATTAACAAAATAATTAAAAGAAGAAACCACAAAAAAATAAGAACTACATAAAAAAGATAAAAAAAAATAATTTTTTTTTCAAATGATGAAATTGAAAACAATTGAAAGTTTACAAAAAGAGCAAGAAATAAAAAGAATTAGGACTAAAATTGAAGAAACAAAAAATAATAATTTTAGATTAAAGAATGAAATTGAAAAAATAAATAAATAAACCTATAAAAAATCCAACGATAAAAATTGCAAATAAAAAGAATGAAAATGCATTAAAATGACATTTTTATCTTTGGAATGAAGAGGAAATAAGCTTTAATTTAAGAGGCTTTTGGGTTTTTCCACTCATTTTTTTTGTTAATTCAAGAACCATAGAGGACAATTTGATTTTTTTTTAATGATGATTAATTAATATTTAAATTAAAAAAAACTAGCACATGGTGTCCACGCACTAGTGTGTGGGTGGCGTTCGTGCTTGTTGATTGTCAAAACTGCTATTCTATCATGTTGTTGGAAATGTCGTCGTGTCCTCTTTCTCCTTGTGCGATGCATGTCAACGGCGACTGGCAAGTTTGTTGCCAATTGGCCTCTTTTTTTTTTTTTTCTCTCTCTCCTCTCATGAAAATTACAAGTTGATACTCTTTTTTGTTCTATTTCAATTCCAGTCCTTATTCTTTTGATTTATGATTTTTTTTCCCTTGTTTTTTGAAGAGTTTTTATTTGTTTCAATCTAATAATTCAATTCCAATTTATCATATATCATTTTTTTTAATTTGATCTTTATTCTTTTTATTTTTATTTTTTTTCTTGGTCATTTTGTAAAAGTTTTTTTAGTTTTTAATTTCATCATACAATTCAAGTTTATGGTGTATTGTTTTTTCCAGTTTGATCCTTATTCTTTTGATTTTTTTCCTTTTGTTAAAGTTGTTTTTCTTTTTAATTTAACCTTCGAATTGAAAACTTGTGGTTGTCCTCTAATTTACTTTTATTTCATTTTTCACTCTCATTCTTTTAATTATCATTTTGTATTTTAGATCATTTTGTGTAATTGATTTTTTTTCTTGATTTTATCTTTCAACATATGATTTGCTAGGTGGCTACATTTTTTTTTTTTTTTTTTTTTTGTATGGTGCTTTTAGTTTAAGGACCTAGATCATGAGTTTGAAAGGTTAACATAGATTAACATTTTTTTTTACTTATTTCTTTTTTGATTTCATTGTTAGACCTTAGTTTTTTGGAGAAAAAAAATTAAAACAAAAGTTTCATTATCTGAAATTGGTTTTTTATTTCTTTTATTTTTTATTCATTGTTATTTTTTTATCTTCTTTTGATGTACTTTTTCTTCAATTTCATCCTAATCTTATGATTTAATTTAATTTTTATATCAAATTTGATCCTCATTATTTTATCCTTTTATTAATTGTTTTTTTTTTCAATTTCATCCTTAAAGTTTGATTTCAATTTTTTTCATGTCGAATTTGGGCCCTATTTTTTTTTATTAATGTTTATTTTGTTTAGGGTCATTTTTTATTGGATTTTATTTTTTCAATTTCATCTCAATATTTTTTATGAAGGATTTTGTTTCATTTTAATTTTTTGCCTTCTATAAAGTTAATTTCGACCTCATAATCAAGATCATGAGTTTTGAAGGTTAATATTTGTTGACTTTGGGTTTTTTAGGCCTTTCTACAAATTTATTTTATTTTTAATTTTATTTTTCAATATTTAATGTTGTTTTAGAATTGGTTTTTGTGCCTTTTGTTTCCACTTTTCTTTATATGGAATTATTTCAATCATTTGCTCATGATCATAAGATTACTAGATTAACCTGAGTTGACTCTAAATTTTTTTCTTTGTTTTTTTTCAACTTCATCACTCAACATTTTATTTTTAAGAATTTTGCTTTGTTGTGTCAGTCTCAACTTCATGATCACAATCACAAGTTTCGAAGGTTTACAAAGATTGACTTTGTTCTTTTTAGGTCTTTTTTTTTAAATTTAAATTTCATCCTTAATCTTTTAATTTTTTGAGAAGTAATCTTTTTTTTTTTTGCTTTCCTTTTTACATTTAATTTTTTTATGAGATCAAACATCTTAATCTTATTATCTCATGATCAATTATCCAATTTATTTAATTAGATGCATGTATACATATTTCAATTTATAAATAATTTTTTTATATAAAAAAATATAATAAAAAGTCGGCATATTCATTTTTTTACTGGAAAATAAAATATTGGATATGTTGGCAATCACTTAGCTAGTTAACATATACTAAAAGAGCTTGGCTTTTCGCTATAGCAATGAATGGTGAAAAGCCATGCACTTTTTCACTTTTGTCCTCAAAATGTTTTAGGACTCTATTTTTATATGTATATATATTTTTTTTAATTTCATCCTTCAACATTAGATTTTCTAGATATAAGACTTATGTCACGAGTTTTGTGGGTTAGTCATATTCACTTAGGTCTTTTTTTTTTTTTTTTTTTTTATCTATTATATATATATATATTTTAATTTCATCCATTAATATTGGATTTAATTGGGAACCATATTTTAATTTTTTTTATTTACTTTCTATAGAGTTATTATAGTCTCATGACTCAAATCGCGAGTTTGATGGGTAAGGCTTGTTGACTTAGATTATTTTTTTATCTGTTTTTTAATTTTATCTTTCAATATTGAGTTTATTGGGAATTGGACTTTATATTTTTTTTTTCTCAATTCGCTTTCTATAGAGTTATCCTTGTCTTTTAACTTGAGTTTTGTAAGCTAACCCGAGTTGACTCATGTTATTTTTTTTTTTTTTTTTCAATTTAATCCTTCAAAATTAGGTGACTATGAATTGAGTTTTATAATTTTTTTTTTCTTTCTATAAGGTTATCTGTCTCTTATAACATAGATAATGGATTTGACAAGTTAACTTGAGTTGATCAAAATTGATTTAATATATTATCATTTTAATGTTTTAAAAAAATGTTGTCCTAATTTTTTTAAAATCAAACTATATTTTTATGTATTATCTGAGTATTTTTAAATCTGTTAAATTAATTAAATTGTATCATGTCAATCCTCGTATATTTTATTTTTTAATTAAAAAACATATTGATAATATATAAATATTTTTTATATTAAAAAAATTAATTCCAACCAAAACATAGCGCTTACAATAATTTAGTAAGGATTAAATCGTGATTAACATAGTGACCACTACCCGTCGACACTTTCTACAATTTAAAAAAAAACTGGACTTGGAGTCCAGCCCAGCAAAGCACCGAGACAGAGAGCGGGAGAGAGACAGCAGTCCCCTCCATTTCCAACTCCCAATACCATTAGAGGCAAGAAAACTCACAAAAAAAACATCATTTTCATCCTCTCTTTCTGTCTCTCCAGGGCTTTACTTCTTTGAAGCAAAGCAAGCATAATACTATTGGCGTGACAACTACTAATGGCAGGGTACAGAGCCGAAGATGACTATGATTACCTGTTCAAGGTTGTACTTATTGGCGACTCAGGTGTGGGCAAGTCCAATCTTCTTTCAAGATTCACTCGTAATGAGTTCAGTTTGGAGTCGAAGTCTACTATTGGTGTTGAGTTCGCTACTCGCAGCTTGAATGTTGATTCCAAGGTCATTAAGGCCCAGATTTGGGACACTGCTGGCCAAGAAAGGTTGGTATTTCTTTGCTTCTTTTGTGTTTTGTGATCTGGGTTTTTTTTTTTTTTTTCTTTTTTTTTTTTTTTTTTTGTGATCTGGGTATGTTGCGTGTTTTGTTTGTTTTTTTAAGTTATTGAGCTTTCTTTTTGTGATTTCTTGGATGGGTTTTTATTGTTTCATGTGTGTTTTTGAGTTAATTCTCTGTTTTGTGTTCCGGGTCTTGGTTAGTAAGCTTTTGTGTATCTGTGATAGTGAGCAAAAGAATAGTGAATTGGGTTTTGGATCTTGTAAGTGTATGTTGGAGAGTTAGGGTTTTTTTGCTTTGCTTTTAAGATAATGATCATGGTTATTGATGGATTTGGACTTGGATTCGCAACCTGAACTAGTGGAACTTGACATTTTGCAACTTTCATAGACATTATGTGTGTCCATGTTGATTTTTATATCAAAAAGTTTTGAGAATGAGTTGGACTGAAATGGAGTTTAGCCAAGCTTTTTGATTGGGAATAGTCACTGCAATTTTTTATGGTATTGGTTGTTTTGTCGATGCTATGCAAGAGATGGATTGGGATTGTTGTAGCTATTGCACCTCTTGTTTTGCGGACTGATTTTATTGACGGGGTTGGAATTTTGAGTTGCTTGCGGGAGCTGCATTGAGGGTAGGGTTTCTTAATTTCTTTAGCCTAAGGTCTGAGTGGATACAATATGTAATTGTTTTCATGACTTTGTCTATGGTGTGTGTTCTGCTTCAACTTTCTTCAGCCAGAGCAGCCTTGACTTTTATCTTACAGTCTCTTTCAGCATGCTTTTTCACTGATCTTGTTGCATATTACTATCATGTGCTTTATTATGCATGATTGGACCATGTATCTGTCATTTAACATCCTGCACCAATTTGCACAATCAGCTTCTTCAAAATCCTTATTTTCCAAACATGCCAATTAGTTTATTGGAACATTCTGTTGGAGATGAAACCCAATAACTATTTTCATGATTTTCTTAGATCTAAGTCACCATCTTTGCTTCCTGACTACTAGCAAGCCAGCAATAAACTAATTATGCTCTTTAAAGCTTACTTCCTTGGTCCTCACTGTCAACTGTTCCTCCATTGTATCTATTAGCTTCTTGAACGTGGTTCATGACAATATATGATATTCTAACAATTATTTTGATTAACCACATAACTGTTTTCAACCAAAGGTGTAAACTCCTTTGAATTGGAGGAAAGTCTCGAAAATATATGCTGAAGAAAAAGTAATCAATGATGTTTCTTTCCATAGTTTGACAACCAAAGGTGGAGTATGGGGCTGAGGAAGTATAACACAAAAAACTCTTGTCGTCTTACAAATTGGCATAATACTGATTTAAGTTTATGGATGGACCATGGCTGAAGTTGAAGGAAGTCAAGTTTCGAATTGTGTTTGACATGTGTTATTTGGCTTCCTAGACTACCCTGTATCTATTTTCTTGTTCAACATGTGCTGTCTAGTTGATAGACATAAAAAATGTATATGAAGATTTGCATTTATTGATGATCTCAGACAAAATGTAGAGATCAAGGCATGTTATGGAATCATTACCATGCTCCTGTCCTTTGATGTTTCTGTGACTGTTTATCACACACAGCATTGTAATTTCATATAAAGAAAGTTGAAAAGCTTTTTACTGTATCCATGGGCAGCACAGTTGTATACCTTTGTGTAATCTATTATTGATAGAAAGGCAAAGGTTGAGGTAGTATAGAGTTTTATGCTTATTTGGCAGTGATTGATGCAATGGTTGCATTTTATGGCTAAACCATCTCATGTATTCAATTCTCTTTTCTCAGTTAATATTGTGGTGGCAGTGGATGGTGATGTGATAAGGTTGTGGTAAACTGGAATTAACAAAATGACTGTTATGTGACAGAGATCTCGCTGCTTGTTCAGATACATGCCACAGTTGTACTGTCTAGGTGGTAGTCATTATGGATATTAATTATTATGTTTAGAAAGTTCCCTTCTACTCTATTATTCATCTTAAACTATTTTCTAACTGAATCACTTAGATATTGTTAAGTTCTACCTTTTTGCTCCAAACTTCAACATCTCAACTATTTCTTGAATGTTTAAGATAAAAATTCTAAACAATTTAACATGAAGTTCAAATATTAATAAAGACAACAATCCTGAATATGAAAATTAATAGAATAATACTGCAATTTTACGTTAAATTATATATATATATATAAAATAATAATCAAATCTCAATTTAATTACAAAAAAAGAAATGTAAGAGATTACCTATCAACTTAATTCTGAAAACTTATTTTAAAAGGCAATTATTTAGGTTCAAAATTGCAAGACTCATTGCTAATAAACAGTTAAAAAACGAATCTAACTTAATCTAACTTGTGATTTGAATTATTAGGCTTGCAAAATCCTATTTTATTTAACTTCCAAACATTCAGATAAAGAAAGACTAAGACACTTATACACGAGAGCTTAGATTAGCTTGCAACATGCACTAGTAGATCTTGCGGACATATCACAGAAAGGTAAAGAAACTTAAATATTGAAAAAATAAGGTTAAACTTCAAGCTTGAATCTATCTTTATATGTTGAAGACCATTTCATATAATCCATCCTCGAGTAGTTGGAAATTGAATAATCTGTGTTTGGTGTTATTAAACCATGTTTTTGCTTGAATTTGAATAATCTGTGTTTCATATAGCAATGTGGTGCCAGAAATTGCAAATCCAATGGTAAAATGTTAAAAAAAGGGAAACATATTGCTTTTGACAGTTTTGTATTTTACTAAGCTTTGAATAGGAATAACTAAAGCTTAATCATTTTTAGTACAGTTGCTAATATTTCTTCATCGGTTACTCTATTGCAATCTACTGCTGCCATTCACACCATGGCCATGCCTTGGTGTTATCAAAATCAACCTGTTGTTGCCTGGTAAATGAAAAATGTTTGTTGAGGATCCTTAGCTTGGGTTCCTAATCTTTTACCACTATAATGATTAAGTTATATGAATTGTATGGTGCTTTATCTTCTGGAAAAAGGAAAAAAAAACATTTTTTGGTGTACTAAAATTGGTTTTAAGTTGGTTTTCCCTTGAACTGACCACCATATGGCATGTAGATGTAGACATAGACCTGGCAACTTGGCAGAATGTGACTTAATGGTTTAATGTTCTCTCTCTCTCTCTCTCTCTCTCTCTCTCTCTCCCTTGTTTTTTTCCTTCTTTTTCTGGAAATGAATCATGTGGTCTTTGGGTACTGAGTCAATTCTATAATATAAAAAGGAGTATTTTTATAGGATTAACATCTGATCTTTGGACAACCATGCATAGCAGAGGGATTCATGAGGCTGCCCATTGGGGCCGAGTCTTTAGATTTACCATGAAAGCATTTGCTGCTGTTCCTCTATAATGAGCTGATAGATGTCAAGCCTGTTTAGTGGCTGGCTATATATATGTCTAAGCTAGGTTGACAATCCCCCCCCCTCCTTTGGGGTGCAACAAGTTCTGATTTTGCAATTTTATACTCAATGAATCACCTGCTCTCTCTTCCACTGACGTGTTCTCTGAACTTACTGTTTGTGTTTATAGGTACCGTGCCATAACAAGTGCTTATTACCGGGGAGCAGTGGGTGCATTGCTTGTGTATGATGTTACCCGGCACTCAACATTTGAAAATGTTGAAAGGTGGCTAAGGGAGTTGAGGGATCATACAGATCCTAACATTGTTGTCATGCTCATCGGCAATAAATCAGATCTTCGCCACCTGGTGGCTGTCTCAACTGAGGATGGAAAATCCTTTGCTGAGAGGGAGTCCCTCTACTTCATGGAAACATCTGCTTTGGAAGCTACTAATGTTGACAATGCATTTGCTGAAGTTCTTAATCAGATCTATCGTATCGTGAGCAAGAAAGCTATGGAGACAGGTGACAATGCAGCAGCTTCAGCTGTTCCATCCAAAGGTGAGAAAATCGATGTCAATAAAGATGTTTCCGCTATGAAGAGGGTAGGGTGCTGTTCAAGCTAGGATTTTAATCTGACTATTATATTGTTTAGGAGATGTAGCTGGTTTGATATGCTGCGTCTGTTTCAATGCACACCATTATTGTGTAAAATTTTCTCAAAGATGCCAACCATAGGAGATCGGCAGATTGCTTTTATTTTGATCTTAAGCTTTTTCTTCTCTGTTCTAGTTGACAAAGAGCTTGATTAGCAATGAAGTATTACACTTATCGTTTTCAAACCTGTATGTATATTTTATAAAAAATATAAAATATTTACTGGCAAGAATTGGATAAGACTATTTAGGAGTTAGGACAACAACCAATTAGCTAATAATCATTCTTTGCAAATTGTGGTGTTTAACTGATATTTAATTATTTATATATTGTTTGATATTGTGATTGGAAATATATGATATATATTTTTTATTTTTTTAAAATTTATTTTTAATATCTACACACCTAAATGATTTATAAACACTAAATAAAATTAATTTAAACAAAATTAATTTTTTTTTCAAAAATACAGTGTCATCAACCTTAGAATGCATGATACTTTTAAATCAATTTTTTTTTTTTTTAACAATTTAGCTAGGTCTTCTTCTCCATTAGTAAAAGTATTTGAGTGCAATACTGCATCTTCAACTGTCCAGTTTAAAAATATATTTGCTTTTTAAAAAATATAAAATTATATATTTTTTGGGTGTTTTTTTTAATGCTTTGTTAATGTTAAAAATAAATAAATAAATTTTAAAAATATTATTTTAAAATATTTTCAAGTAAAAAATATTTTTTAAAAAATACTCTACTTTATAATATTAAATAATTAAAACCTGATTCGGAAGGATTTAGTCTTAGTATACAAAATTTAATATTTGAAACATTAAAAAAAAATGTTGTGAATGTCGAGTTTGATTATTATACATTTTTAATAAAAAAAACATGGATGGATCTTTCATGCGAAAGTTGTATTGAAATTGTGACGTGGGCTTCTTCTAAATTCTTAAGTGATGGCGGCAGAAGCTAGACATACATTTCTCTTGGGTCCGAAATCACTGAAAAAAGAGAGGAGAAACTGCTTAACAATTTTCAAGGACATGTCATTTGAATCAAATATACAATTACAACATGGTAGTTTACTTTTCTTTTTTTAAAGAGCTAGGGTGACTACCACACAAAATCCCTCGCATAATAGATAAGTACATGAATAAATAAATTAATAACAATATGAAAGTTGAGAATGAACAGGAGAATAAAAATAAAATTAGGGAGTATTTGTTTAGGAACGCGGTGCAAACAGGAAAATTTTGAATTTTGTTTTTGCTTAAAATGAATTTGTTTTCTATGTTTTCATATTATTTTGATGTGCTGATATTAAAAAATAATTTTTTAAAAAAATAAAAAAAACTTTATTTTGATGCATTTCTAAATGAAAAATATTTTGAACCGTCATCACTACCACAATTCTAAACAGACCCTTAGAGTCTTTGGATGGAATCATTTATTATATCATTGCATGAACATGGAAGTTTTTTTTTAATCTAGAATAGTAGAAAAAAAGGGATAACACAATTCAAAACTTTATTAGAAAAATATAATGGTTTAAAGAGTTACATGCTACATACATGATGCAATTGAAAAAAATATGCTAGAGATTATTTATCTAGCATCGAAACTCTCCGCCATAAAAAGCAACCTACTTAACAATTCATAATTTTCAATTCAATACAATTCACAATTTATAATTCAACACAATCATAATTCACATAGCCTTTAATTTAATTTAATTTCAACTAAATTCATAATTAAACAAAATCAAATATCAAAATATTCAATATATCATTTCTTGTTTTCGTTTTCTAGTTGGCAAACTCTTAGATGCTTGTAGCTACTGCATCATAAGTTTAAGAGGAGATGTTAAGAAAAAAATTTATCTTGTTTTATTTTTAATTTAGACTATATATAATATCTTTGTATTTAGGTTAAAATAATCACTTTAGAATAAATAGATTAATGAGAACTTTTGCCTCTTTCTCTTTTATGTTCGTATTTCTTTTGTGTTAATTTGAATTGCTTTAACAATAACAATTTTGCATGTAATTTATATAGGTAGCATGTTATTGAAAATTTATCATTACCAAGCTCCAATTAAGAGTTGCTTTATTATTACAAAGTTGAACATATTGTTCCCCTAACTTCTTAGATGACTGATGTGGAGATGCTCGTATAACTAGAACTAGAATTAATATTTAGAAATAAATTATTCACTGAAACTATTTAAAATAATTATACTTGCAAGAATAGTAAACAATCAGATATTTGTCTCTTTTATTTCATGCATGCTTTACATAGTTGTCAATATAGATATGCAAGCATGACCAACCCCTAACTATAGATAGGAATGACCTAAAAGTCTTTAAGAATTGTTATATAGAATGCTGACATTGCATTGCTGGTAGTACCCATGAATATAATATTCTCAAACATGTGCATTATGTATGCTTAATCATATATAATCAAATAAACCTTTGTCGCGTCATCAAGAGGATTCTTAAAATTATAGCTTAACCATGTCAAATTGATACTATCACCTCTAAAACTAGTGGGTGGAGGCACACATTGTAATAAACAGAAATATAAGTCTTCATGGTCAACCACGTCATCAAGTCCTATCATAGGGGCTTTGTTCATGATGAGGGAACTAACATGGCAAATCCTGCAACATGGGTTTCATCTCCCCAACACATAGGTGGAATGTGTAGATCTTGTATCTCTATTGCTCAACTAATGCTCTAATCAATCCATGATAAATATGAATGTCACAAAGCATGCTGATCTTATAAAAACTAGCCTTTATAATATACAAACATACATGCTCTTGCAAATCCATCACAACAAGTTAGTGAGGTGTCATAAGACGACCTATATAACTCTTTATGTTGTAATCATACCAATGTAAGATTAACTTTATCTTTTGGTAATTTTGTTTTACATTATATATATAATCATCTTTTTAAAATTTCTAATTTTTACTAAAATTTTAGTAGAGTTTCTTTTATTTGTTTATCATTTATTCATACATTATTATTGATACTTGTAATGAATACTTAAAACACCTAAGTCTTGGTAGCCTCAGGCATGCCTGTAACAACATCATTCTTCATACTTTTCCTTTCATCCAATCCAATTAACAATTCAATACAATGCAAATATATTTATGTAATTTAATTAAATTTACAACTAATGATTAACAATTACAAAATTTAGAACATGAATACATACATGTTATCTATACATTTTTACAAACAAAAAAGGAATAAGTTTATAACTTTAACAAAACTCAACCATAATTTATCAATATCACAAATTAATCAAGGTACATAATTTTAACAAAATTTTATTCAATGAAACCTTAAACAATAACATAATCAACAAAACCCAAACCCATCATATTCCTTCTTAAATAACATAATTTATCAACTCCATTGGTGTAATTTAAAGCTAATTAACAAAATATATTGTTAATTCAACAAAACTCTAAACTAAAAAAGAAACCTTAACCATAACATAATAATAATAAAAATATAATTCATCAATTTTCTCCATAAATAAAGTAATTTATCAACTCAATTGATGTATTTTATAGCTAATTAACATAATTAATATTTAATTCAATAAAATCCTAAATTAACCTAAAAAACTATAAGTCTAAACCCTAACACAAATTAGCATACAAATATCAAATTAATAAAGAAAAAGTGTGTAATATACCTTAATTTTTAAAAGTGGGTTGTGGTGGCGGCATATAGTTGGAGTGACAACTATATTTGTGCAAAGCCATGCATGTAAAATGAGAGGGAGACTATTTTGGTGGAGAGAGAGATGGTCTATCATAATGGAGAAAAAGAGAGAGAAAGGTGATCTGTCAGCGACAATGACGATGATGGAAGGAGAGAAGAAATAAACAAGGAAAGAATAAGGAAGAAAAGAGCTTTTGGCGTTTTAATCGACTACATTTGCATATGACTCATGGGATTTGTGAATTGAATCATATATATTGCATTTGACTCTCAATTAACATGTAACTTGCTAAACTATGAGATTTTTTTAATTAAATTTTTAAAAGTGGGTGGCACATAATGACAATGATAACTACATTTGTGCAAAGTCATACATATAAAAGGACAAAGAGATTTGTCGTGGTATAGAGAGAAATGAGTGTTTTTATCATAGTTGAGAAAGAGAAAGAGAAAGAGAGAGGGGTGATCTATTAGCGAAGATGATGATGATGGAAGGATAAAAAAAATAAAAAAAGAATAATAATAAAAAAGCTTTTGATGTTTTAATCTACTAGAGGTGCATGTAACATATGCAATTTATGAATTATATATATTGCATTTGACTCTAAGCCATGTAACTTGCTAAACTATGAGATTTTTTTAATTAAGTTTTGAGTTGTATTATTTTAGCTTTTCTCTCTACTGCTCTACTTAAAAAAAGAAAAAAAACTTTGATCTCAAGTTTAGTAAAAAAACCCTTAATTTCATGCCAATAAGGAAATTAAGGCCTCGTTTGTTTCCTTGAAAACTGATTTCCGGAGTTTCCAAACTTTCCTGTGTTTGTTTGTCATTAGGAAAGTTGGTCAACGAAAAATAATTTCCGATCAACGGAAAATACTTTCAGGTCAACGGAAAATACTTTCCAGTCAATTTTAGTCAATGAAAAATTTGGTTTGGTTTTCAGGAAAGTGTTTTCCCTTTAGCTGTGTTTGTTTTTCGGAAAGTGGTTTCCGGAAAATCACTTTCCAAACTTTCTTGTGTTTGTTTGCCATTAGGAAAGTTGGTCAATGGAAAACACTTTCCAGTAAAAGAAAAATTTGGCTTGGTTTTCAGGAAAGTGTTTTCCTAAAAAATTTGGGGGAAAACACTTTCCGGAAGTTGTGAAAAATTTAGAAATGTCATTATTTGCTGATTATATCAAATTTGATCCTCAAACTTTTGATCGCTATATATATTTTGTTTTTAATATTTATTTTCAATTTTATCTCTTAAAATTTTATTTTTATATTAATTTTGGTCCTTATTTTTATAATTGTTATTTGCTTTTTTCTTATCATTTTTTTATTGAAAATTTTTATCTATCAGATTTGGTCCTCATTCTTTTGATTGTTACTTATTTTATTTGAAATAATTTATGAAATGTTGATTATTATTATTTTAATTTCTTCATCTTTTTTTTTTAATTTTTTAGATTTGATCTCTATTATTTTGATTATTATTTATTTTATTTGAGATAATTTATGAAATTATATTTTTTTTTCAATTTCATTCCATTCAACTTTTTAATTTGTAAGATTTGTTTCTTATTATTTTAATAAACTTGAGAAAAAATAAAATGTTAATAAGTTATTTTCCAGCTCATTTTCATGACATAACCAAACACTGAAAAATGTTTTTCCAGCTTATTTTTTATTTCACTATCAAATATCAAAAAAATACTTTCTCGGAATTCACTTTCTCATATTCATTTAAAAAAAAAAAATTACTTTCTAGCAAACAAACAGTGCTAAACACCCATCATTCCTGTACATCTCTGAAAATCCATGAACACAAATTCCGTTTGACATAAAAGGGATTGCATGTTCGAATACTGGTGTTGATTTGACTCTAGAATTGTGGTGGCTTAATTAATTATGATCCACGTTAACTGTCAACATCACTTGCGGCATATCCACCATGCTCCTCGTCAGAAATGACAGCACAGTGCCACATGCATGAAATTGATTTCATTTCTAAAGTAAGAAGAAAAACAAATAGTCAATAAATTCCATTTAAATAATATGATATTGCTTTTGAATGAAAGTTGTAATTTTGTGAGGCAATCAGCAATATGATATCGTTTTCTGCATTAAAAAAATTGCCCTCGATGCAGACCAACATTTGACGGTCGACATGCTATCATGAGTTCGAGGATTAGACTAAAATTAAAATTGATTTAAAAATAGAAATCTTACACTCGTCTTCTCTCTTCATAATAATAATAATAATAATAATAATAGAATACGCCAACACTGGCAGCCCTAATAAAATTGAGCTAACTTGTTAATTGATTAAACTCTAAATTTATTTTTTAAAAGTTATCAGTTTGAGTCCCACAAATCTCAGGGTTATTGGAGGCTTATATAGTCGTTAACTTTTAGGAGCCCGTGAAATTGGTTGAGATGTGCGTAAAGGTGACCCGGACATCAATATTAATAAAAAAATAAAAATAAAAATTGGGTTAAGATTTGTCTCCAACACCTCGACTAAGATTAATATTGAGGGGTGTATTTCAACTGGTCAGGTTTTAGATTTGCTTTTTAAATATCACTAGTTTGAGATTCATAAACTTTAGGATCACTAGAGGCTTTTATAGTTGTTAATTTCAAAGCTCATAAAATTAATAAAGGTACGTGTATGTGTGTGTGTGTTAGAGGCCTTTAAAGATCCAAAAACATCTAACTTTGATGTTAGAACTTAGAACACAAAATATTCCCTATGCCTCTTGGGGTTAATATCGGAAGCTTCAATTGCCGAGTGATTCTCTCTGTTAACATGTCACTTATCTAGATGATAATGCATCGACAACCTAACACATGCATGCACATAGCTTAAATATATGGATTCTGCGTTCCAATAAACATGGATCAAGCCCTTGAGTATGAATGGCTGTAATAAGGTCCACAAAAGGAATATGTACCTCATGATGTCCATCAACCATACAGTCTATGATAAAATAAAATGAACTTTTTTAAGCATAAAAAAATGTCACCAGCCAAAATGGTTCAGGTTCCCTAAACTTTGCATTTGGTATGTAGGGCACCAAATAACAACGTTTAGCCCATGACATCTCCATGATTGCACACAGCCATACACGTCTTTTTCATAGCACCCACCATCACCATCACTTGCATTAGCCCCCCCTCCTAGAAATGTTGTCTCCATCTCAGCTTCATCTATCTCACACATACATGTGTTATCTTGTTTTAATTCTCTCATTTTGAGTACTTTTGTTTCTTTCTTTTTAATCAAATGGATATCTCCAAATGCTCATCTTCACCTTCATTACCTGAGTCGTCTTCCTCTCCTAGAAGAATTCAGATAGTGTCTAAGTTTGTTTCTGACCGACTTCTCGAGAAATTTTTTGATGCAACCGAGTTTGATTTTGATTACGAGCAAAGTGGAATATGGTCTCCTCCCATTAGAAGAAGCGCATTCTTGAGTTCACCGGGAAGGATATTCACCGATGAGGGAATGTTCGGAAAACTTGGAAATGTGATGGATGCTCGTCGTGCTAGAAGACATAATAAAGCATGTTGTAATGTATGGCACTGGTAACTCTTGTAGCCTTTCCTGTTCCATAAGTTTTTTTTTTTTTTTTTTCATATATATGAAAGCTTGAGAAAAACCTAGTTAATTTCAATTCAAAAGACGTATGTTTTCATGAGTTTTTTTTTTTTCCTTTCTTTATTTTAGAACTTTGTGTTTTCCAGGTAGTGTGCTGCTTTTGAATTTTGAAAATGGTTGAAGAGACTCACTCTCACCTAATCTCCCCGAGGGCTGAGAGACTGTTGCATTTCAGGTCAACTACATCATTAATTAAAAGGAGGAAAAGAAAAGTTAAAAGGCTTTGAAATTTAACTTCTCGCATTAATTTTAATTAGTCTTCTCTATGAGATGTGTATACTGTATACTACTTTTTTTTTTTTAAATATATATATATATATATAAGAGAATAAAAAAATTAATTCGCATGCAATATTTCTCCCTTTAAATAGTACCTTTGCCTCCTCTTTTGCTTTTCATTTTTGAAATTAATATCTCTAGGTCCTCTATATATGTGCCTTTTAATTAAATACCACCTAACTTTGTCCCAAGAGATTTATTATATATGCTCTCTCCTATGTAGCAAGCCTGCACATCCAAATCAGCACACATTGCTCCAAGGCTGATATGAAGCTTTCAAGAGATAATTCACTATCCAAAGAAAATGATGGAGAGTTACTTTCCAGATTTAATTCTATCGAAATTACTTGACATTTTATCAATTTGTAATATATATTCACACACATACTGTTGTTTTTTTTTTTTTTTTTTTTCATTTTAATAAAGAAAAAGAAGAAGAAATAAATAAAAAAATCTAAAGTTTTAGAAAAGGGTGACTTCAACGCGTCATCTTCCACTCTAAATTAATAAAATCATCATTTCAAAATTAATAAGTATTTATAAACATGGAGAAATCAATTCAATTTGTAATGACGATTTAGTTTAAATAACAAAACGAAGGCTGGTGGAAGCTGAATAGAGATTGCACCTACTTGGATTTCTTCCGAGCTTTTATGAGGAACATATATGACTATTAAAAGACAATGCCAGTAATGAAAATGAGGAATAATGCAGGGATAAGTAGCTGGTATAGATTAAGGAAGAGAGATAGAGTGCGAGTGAGTGTCCACATTGTTATTCTATAATTCTTGCTTCCTTATTCTTTGCCAAATTGGCTATATGTAAGGACAAGTAACAGCTATGCCATTAGCTACAAATTTGACTTGCAATATATCTATATATCCCTTCTTCTAGAACAAGAGGAACTAAATTAAGCGATGCGTTTCTAAATTCAAATCATTTCCTTTTATCCTAATTTCTCTTGCAATAATTTTTTTCTTCTTTTCTTATAAATCAACACAAGGTTCAATAAGTTTTATACTATATAAGAAAGGATACCCATTCCCAATTCCTAATTCACATCTAATAATAAAAAAACAAAAAACCTTGATCAAACAAGTACTTGACCTAGCACAAATTAGATAGCTGCTTGATCAGATAATTGTTGTATCATATTAATAAATTGGACATGTGACTAACTAAATAGCTTTTAGACCTAACCCCACCAGATAATTACCTCATTAGACAGTCATACAACATGTTGGACCATATGGCCCAACTAGATAAGAAATGAAAACAAAAAAATAAAAAAGTTGGCACCCCAATCAATTTATAAGCAGCTTACGACATAATCACCCACCATGTTATCTACTTTACAAGTTGGTGTTAACTAAATTGATCGTTTTAGAAGTTATTAGTGAGGCATATACAAAATACATTTTCTCACAAGTTATCACCTATACAAACAACTTATCTTATTTGTTAGTAGTGCGGTCACAAAACATCACTTACTAGTTAAATGTGTGGTCACAAGTATAGCCTATGTAAACAACTCATTTTACTGGTGCACAATATTTATAGTAAAGAAAATGTTTTCCATGATTTTCTCTATGAATAAAATGTATAGTAGGCATGTAACACTATCCCTAAAAGGATAAATTCATGTGATTTGAGGGTATATAGATACATAAGGATTACCAGGCGCATACATATAGAAAAATTCTTTAAAAACTATTTTCTATATTTTTCATTATTCTCCTCTCATACATTACTTTCCTCCCTCATTTCACTCACTTAAATATCAGAAGGTCTCATAACTATATAGAAAACTTGTTTTTATAAGAGAACATAAATTATCACAAATCTAAAAACATCATCCCATTAAGCAGATGTGGGAAACCCAAATCCATATGAAAATTTTCTGACTTGTTACATGATATTTTCTCAAGGAAATATGTAGTATAGGGAACTTAAACTCCATAGAACCAGGACAAAAATGTTATATAAGCACTAAGGGAAAACTAGTCTTCATTAGCCTGAATCCCTCTTTTGCCATTTATCAAGCTCCTATACTAAGTATTGACCTCGAGTAGTAGTTTGAGCTTGCCTTGGAAAACCCGCATCATTGCCTTGGAAAACCCGCATCAAAGTTAGGAACATTACATAGGTGGAAAAGTGAGGTAAAGTCCATATTAAAATCTTTTTACCTATTATAAAAGTGGAGATCACTCATTATATCCATTAATTGATCCTCCACCATGGTTTTTAAAGCATCAGTTCCTTTATATACCATTTAAAAATCTTCAAATATGTTTCGAAGGTTCTGCATATAAGCGAATTTAGTATAGGCATGATTAAATCCACGATCTAGCTCATGGTTATACCTTTTATATTTGTCTGTGTTGCTTTGATGCTTGAAGTTCTTTATAATACTCATGTGTCATACTGAAAGATCAAGTTATTTGCTTGCACTTGGCCTCATATCGCCTAGCAACTAATACCTACAATTAAACAACCTATGAAAAAGCCATATAATATGAGTATAAAAATAACAAGATAAATATAAAGCATAATATAGTGTAGCATTAATGATACTCATAAGAAAATTTATCTTCTTAATATGCCGTAAATGATCATAAAAGCTACTTCTGCATCCTAGTTGCTCTAAGTCTTCTAGGAATCATATGACATTTATATGAATTCGTTTATATTGTTTACCCCAATCATGGAAAGGTTATCTCCAAGCAATACCATAAAATATCTCTATTCTCTCATCCAAGTGGGTAGGCAGGAGTTACATAGCCTAATAGTTGATCTTGAAGCTGAAAACTAAAACCAATCATGGAGTAATGGGATGCATACATAGTATCAATTGTAGTAGTCTTAATTGAAAAAAAAAGGTTATCATAAGAGAATATGGGGGATTTAAGTGCACATCTCCTCTTATGCATGGCCAATGTAGAACATCAGAACCCATATTTATTTTTTATTTCTTCAGAAAAATCCTCTTTCTTAGTCTCCCTCTTTTCCAATCACTTCTTTCAAGTTAATTTTTCTTAAATGATGGTGAAGTTTCCTCACTTGTCTTATACAATCAAGATCGTTTGTTATAACAAATTAGAAAGTATTAAACACAATTATAATAATGAAAAACAAAGATAAATAAAAAGTTTAATCGTCTACATTCCTTACCATCCTCTAGGGAATATCCTTTGGCTAGGAGTAAGGTGTTACATTGATTAAGGCTATGCCATAATTGATTACATGATAACCTCTCAACACTAGTTAGATAAGGTACAATGTTATATTGCCCTCTAAGAACTCTCTTGGATGAAAGACTCTTTATGCCTCTTATGGATTATAAAAGAAGATAAGCAATGTGTATTTGACTATAATCTATTATCTCTTCTATTTTTTCATAGAATTTAATTTTTCTTGGAAAATTTTCTTTAAAGGACTGGTGGCATACATATAGAAAGTATAAAACCATATTATCCCTTAAGATTCATCTGCACACCCTAACAATATGTGTGTGTGTGTGTGTATTAATGGATTTTTCTCAAAGCATTCATGAATTTGATTAGCCACCTATTTAGGTGTAGCTGGCTCAAACTTATGCCATAAGTGAAGAATACATCATGGATAAAGTCATCAAGGGGTATTTTATATTCATATTTAAATAAACATAGAAAAATAATTATCTCTAACTCCTCATATGTAGCACTCTCAATTTCCCTGCTAATCCTTTTATAAGAGAGAGGAAGTCTAGCCAAGTATCTCATTCTCAATTTAGCATTTACTTTATCAACATTAGACCTAGTTATAGTAATAGAATAAGATTGGACTGATTGGTTCAAAGATGGACTAACTTGAGGCTCTTGCACTGCCTTTCTTGTCATTCTCTAGCCAAAATCCTCTGCCTCTTGACAAGGAACCATTTTGATTGAAAGTTGTTTTTAAACAACTTAGAGTTTATAAAATAAAATAGCATGATAAAAAGTTAGAATATAAATTGAATATGAAATATTTCTAACGTTAACAATGCAAGGAAATAAAAAAAGATTAATCTTGTTTGAATTAACCTCTCCTCATCTAAGCTTGGGAAGTCACTTAAACTCTCCTTGTTATTGAAGTACAAGATATGATGAAGGATGAAAAAATTAATACGGAGACATGTTTATATAGTGGTGAAGCGAACTTCTTACTTGACACATGTTAAGTGTATCTTGTCGCTGTCATGATAAAAATTCTATTTTAATGAAAAATCAATTCTCATATATGTATAGCACACAACTATTTCTATGTTAAATAATCATTTCAACCCAATAACTTAAGTTATTAGATGGGATTTCAAAATATGATTATATTATTTTTTAACACACTTATCAAGTGAAAGCCATTTGGACTTGAAACTTGTATAGCCTACAATACCTTATGCTTCATTTTTATCAAATAAACAAGGATGATGAGATTCAAACTCGTAATCACTTGCTTATCAAGGTTTTGATATTATGTCAAAAAACCAATTCAATCCAATAATTTAAACTTTTAAATAAAATTCAAAATATAATTTATATTATTTTCTACCACTTTTCTTTAATTGAAAGAAAAATAAATGACAATTCAAGTCCTAACCACACTACCATAATAGCTACTCCACACTTTGTAATGAAAATGCACTGGGTTATAGTTGCTTTTTAATGCCAAGTGATGGGAACAAAAGTTCAAGTCCAACCATGCTGCATTAACCAGTGTTCTTTCGTACTTTACAAGTCATAGGAACAATAATTAAGTCACAACTATGATGCTATAACAACTGCTCCACTTTATGGGGGAACTTTTATGCATACAAAGTTGTAAGTTTTTCTTTACACCAAGCCTTTTCTGACTTAAAATGACAACTCAGAATAATACTACAGTTTTTCAACATTTACTTTAGTTTAGGCAGCCTTGATGTAATAATCATTTTAGGGCAAACTTCAGTTTTGTCCTTACATCATTGTTCCATTCCTATCCTTATGTTTTGAAAGTTTTCAATTATATCCTATAGTTTCAAAAAGTTTCAATGTTACTCCTAACTACTAATAGCCTACATTTTGAATTTAGTTTGTGTTTTTTCTTTAGTAATTTGAAGTATTTTTGTGAGTTATTATAACATCTATGGGGATTTAGAGGAAGTCGTGAGATAAAAGTAAGAAAAATTATGGTAAGGATAAGAAGAAAAGTGAGCATTATCAAGTTATTTAGTAGTAAAGGGAAAATTGAAGCTTTTAAGAAACTATAGGGGTCAGATTGTGAGGCTTGAAGGTAAGGGTTAGAAGTTGAACAATGGTTACAGCACGAACATATAATTCACCATTTTCATTAATAAAAGTTACACTAGGCAATTCATAATAGTACTTTTGCAAAACCAAGAGAGGTGAGGTATCCTGTTCGAGTTCTCTTTCGCCAATTCATCCCTATATATATATATATATATATTAGAAGTTGCAAAATGTGGTGAAAAAACAATGTTTATACATCTATCTTTTCCAGCAACATTAATGAGAGTTCACACATGGGAGTGTTTTTATCCCCCCTCTGTCATCTTTACACACTAAGGTAATTCAGGACTGAATTACCAGGTTACAAAATGTACAAAATTAGGTGAAAAACTTTTATGCTTCTTTCTCCACAAAACACTGATGATGAGAGAGAATGGCTTTCAAAAACAGTGTAGTTTTTCTCCTTTTCCCTCTTTTGGGTCGATAAATCTGGACTTCCTTGCCGATGCGCGACTGTACCTATCAAAGGATCTCTCATTGCACCTTTCCCCATATTTTTCTTTGTTTTTTCTTTCGTCATGTATTGATCTCTTGTTGTCTTTTCACGGTTTTTCTTTGTTTTTACCTTGGTCATGTATGTACAACTGTTTTTTGGATACATTCGCCGTACATGTATCCTTTTATCAGTTCATGTTCAAAATTCAGACTTCGAAGACACTGCTGTACAAGATTCTGTCACGTTATTAATGATGGTCATTTTTTATAATATGGGAAACACTATTTACCTCATGGACTCACTTTGGTTGGTTTCATTGGGTCTGAATTCATATTATAATTACATTCAAAACTATGCTAAGTTTTCAGTGTAAGTAGGATGTTTAGGCTGCCCATGCAAGCGTGAAAGCATTTGTTCCTTGATTAAGTGCTGTAGTATATATTGTGAGAACAAGTGCAATTTAACTATGATATTGTGAGCTGTAAAAAAGGAAATTCAGTATATTTACGTCTAACAAATTACCAAAACTCATTTCAGTAACTATGTGTGTACAGGCAGTCATAATTTCTCAGCATTCACACCAACATGCTTCGACTTCTCATCCTGTATATATTTTTTTTGCTAGGGCACCTCATTGTTTTCTCAAGCAGCTCCTGCTTTGTTATCCATAGGAAAATCAATGATCTGCATTAATAAAACAGATTATGAAATAGATTATAGTACTAGGATATTATAACCGCTACAGTATAGTCAAGTTTGTGGATCTGCGCTGTTTGATTAATCAGCATTGCAGATGGTAGCCACTTCGTATTTTTGCAGTCGATCAAGGGATTTGCAGTACGGATACGCATGATTTTAAGCATAAGGTTTAAATAGCAAAATTTTAACTCTAGCTTCCCCCCAGGAATCATTCTACGCGCAGCCACTTTCATTGTCAGTATAAAATAGAGCTGATGAAACCAAGAAGGCAAGATTTTGACCCTAGCTTATTCCTTTTATCATTGATCATCTTCGTATAATCATTTTCAGCTTTATCTTTATTACTTAGCTGTTTTTCGAAATTCAGAACACCTGATGTTTGAAGAATTTTATTTGACTAAACTACAGGGGCTGTAAGTAGTGTAATCAAGGTTCTGTTCAGATTTGTTTTCAAGTTTTGCTAGATCTGAGCAACCCTTCTTAAAGTTCTCTCATTGCATTAGGGCTGCTAGCTACTTGTGTTTTGAATGATTAGCAATCAATTCATTTTGTCCCCTTCTGATATTGCCTCAGAACATCTGATGTAGTGAATAAGACGATGTCTTTCATTTATGGTTTGGCATTAGGAGAGATGAAGGCCTTCAATTGATACTATAATTGAACTCGAGGGTGAGCATTTTTCGAGAGAAGAATGTTGTACTTGGTAATAAATCAAGAACGAGTTCTTAACTTGGCGAGAATAATGCATTGAATAAGATGATGTATTTCCTTAATGGTTTGGCTTGGTTATATGTGTTTTGAAATAAATGAGTTAAAACATTGAATCTAGGACATTAGAAAGTTATGAAAAAATTATATAGCTTACTCCAAATTCAAGATAATTTTCATTTAAATCTCAAAGTTCATTTCATTTATTTTTCAATTTTTGATTAAAGAGAAGATATAGAAACTTGTAGAAAAACAAAGAGTAGAAAGAAAGACGCCAGTTTCTTTATTTTTCAACAATAAAACTCAATGTTTTTTTATGTCAATAGGTGTTTGATGGTGGTTGTTTTGAACCTTCATCTTACCTAGAAAAATAGATCTGGGTGGAGAGAGAGAAGGTTTTCCCAAATTGCTTTTGTTTTTTAGGACTATTGTGGGTGATTTTTTGGGGTCATTTAAGTGTAATTTTTAGGTTCTAAGGGTGTTTATTAGTTATTTTTTGGTCGTCTAATGATATATAAAGAATGTTGTGGTTAATCATTATATATTATATTTTAAATGAATTCTACTTGAGCATGGCTTCTATTTATATTTAGTCTCCTTTCCTTTGTGATTTGAATATTTATGGATTTTCCTCCTCTTTCCTTTTCCTCTCCACATTAACATCATAGAAAATTATGATAACGTCAAGCTCAAGTCCCTGCGCCCCATCTAAAATAGTTTTTGATGATAATCATGTAGTCAGCAGAAGATGGGGATCTATTGAAATTGATTTATAATCTTTTGTCCTGATGTTTTCTATTTTCTTGATTAGTTTGTTTCTCCTGTTTTTATTGCAATGTTTTCTTTCATTCTTTTAATTAAATAGTTTTGATGTAGGAAGATTTTTAGAGAAAGTTATTTGTTTACTTAATTACTTATATTTTTATTTAACTTAGGAATATATTTTCTCTTATGATGTTTTATTCTTTCAATTCATTTTAGAAATTTTGTTTTCTCTAATTGAGTTTAGGCTGAGTATGAAAGAGGTTATTTAGTTTATACATAAAAAAAATATTCAATAATAAAATTTTTAATTAAGATTTTTTGGTGTGGTGATCCTATGCGATAGAATCATGTGTTGTTTTGTGCTTGATGTCTTTTTTATGTTAATTTCATCTACATTGGTTGGTATCAAAACCCAGCAATTTCTAGAGATTAGTTGTTATATGCATTGAATAATCATCGCTAAAAGAAAAGATTATAAATAAGGACATGATATAAGAAAAGGGATGAGGAGGTTCTCCCCGAAAGAGATGTTGAGAAATCATGTCAATTAATGTTTTTTATGCAAAATTTAATATAAAAGGATTGTAATTCATATCTAAATTTATTATATACTCGAAGAGGAGAAAGAAAAGAGGTTGAAGAGTTTTGATTGAACATCCACAAAATTAAAGCAAGAACAATTTGAACATGGAAACAAGTTCCTTCCAGTCCAATCAAGGGATTTTTGGAGAAAGTTATTTGTTTTTAGTTACTTTTATTCTTATTAAGTTTAGGAAAATATTTTTATGGTGTTTTTACTCTTTCAATTTAGTTTAGAATTTTTTTTTTTAATTCAGTTTTACTTCTAAGACTAATATAAATTAAAATGTTTAGTTTGAATTTTAGGAGGTTACTTGAAGAAAAAATATTAGGTAATAACATTTTGAATTAAAGTTTTTTTTTTTTTTTGGTTTTGATATAATGATCCTATTCTATAGAATTATGTGTTATCTTTCTTGTGTTGTTCTGTGGATGTCAAGTTTCTTGGTGAAAGTTACTTTCATCTTTCAAAAAAAAAAAAAAAATCTATGATTTCCCCCAACGAAACAGTCCAATACTGGTAGTTATAGCTGGGAATTCCAACCTTGGTATTGCAGGTTCCAATCACAGATGGGTAGGTAAGAGCTGAGGGAACAAGACAGGGATACTTCCTACTGTGTAAGCCAAGGCTTCATTAGCCTTCCAATAAACCAGAAATGAGAAAGAGAACATGTCAATGCGAAAGCTAATATTGGAGCGCACCTATCATTCACATCAGACAGGAACAGGACTTTGTTCTAGCAATTCTTTCCCAGTGATGCCATCCTTCAAATCTTTAAAATAAATGTCGTAGTCCTTCTCCTGAGGTGGGTTTTCCAGATCTACTGTGAATGGTTCACTAAATGGAATCACACTTTTAACCTGCAAAAGAAGCATACATGAACAATGCTGTCCAAAGCTCTATTCTGGTAGAGCATACAGAAACATATTTTAGTTCATAACTACAACATTGATAAACTGGGATCCAAGATGAATAACTGGGATGAAGATATCTCATGCAACTAACCATGAAACCATTACAACAGTTTTCAACTCCAGTGTTGTGAATAAAAGACTTTTCACTCTGTATTCAAACATTTTGAAAAGAATTTCTCCGTTTCAGGACGATGTGCGATACAGAACACATTTAGCACCAAAAAGAATTATGGAGACAATCTGTGGATCGTTATCTAGCATCCAGTAGCTAGACAATTCACATAAGAGAAGTTGGGGGTAACTTATAATGCAAAGTGTGATATAGCCTGGATCCATTCCTTTAATTTTCTTCATTTTGTGTGATAGTTATGTACATTATTATTCGGAGAAAGACAGTGTTAGGTGTTTTAAGTGAAATGGCATCGAATTAATCATAACATATGCATGACAGAGAGAGTACCACCTCAAATGTCTTGTCAAGTGCATACGGGCTTTCCAAAGCTGCAATGCATATCCGAGCAATCTCTTCCCTTGATATTTTACCCTGCATGTATCAGATAAATAGTTATGGGAAGCAGAGCATTGACCACTGTCTATCCTTCAAGTTACAGCTGAAATTTAGAGAGTAGCTCGTTGCAGATAAAAGAACTCCAGTTCAATCATTTGACACAATCATGTAAAGATGTCCAGAAGGAGACAAGTCATTAAAAACATAGAGATTAGTAAACTTTCAGGAAGAACATAAAACATGGGAATTCCAAGTGCAAGATCTCAGTTTCAAATTATGACATGGGTGGTGGATACAGATTTAGGAGGAGGAGGAGAACTATCCCCGTTTTAGTGCACAAACAGATTCAAAAAATATATAGACAGAAAAGAAATGTGAAACTTCTATTTTAGTGCTTTACTGTTATATTGTCTCCTTGATCGAAAATGAGATCTGCTCCAGCAGGCTCCTCAGTTAAAGCACAAGGCCTGACAATTGCATATGGGATACCACTTTCACGTATCAAATCTTCCCCCTGTCAGAAAGCTAGCCACTGTGAGAAGGTGAAAAGAACTAAACATAGAATTCTAATTTCTAGATAAGAGGTTGAAATAAAGAAAAAGATAATTCAAGCTGAATGCACGCTGTTGTTGAGGAATTGATGATAGGTGGCGTAGACTACTTCAAAAATTGGTTATCTTTGCTTTCACACTTCATTTTCTAAGCCTCCTTCTTGTTCTATTTCTCAGAAATCAAACTTTAATTTTTTAAACTGTTTTAGGTGCAACAGATTAATACTTTCCTTAAATTTCCATCCTTTTCAACTCCAAGTTCTCTATACGATGCTAATAAATCAGACTTATTTTCTTCTTCAACTCAATTTATTCTCATGAGATCTTATGCATCTTTCATCCCTTTTACTTGAATAAAACATTTTCTGTGCTGTTTTGTGTGCCGCTGCATACGCACGCTAATATTGTACACAGGCAAGCTACTTGAGACAACCTTCTTTCACCTAGCAGTCAATTTTGCCACCTGTGGCCTTTCACAAATGCATTTGTTTCTTCTTCTAACTATTCTTTATTTATACAGGTAAAAATGTATGAAGCACACACTTGCAATAACAATCTACAGAACTGTAATGGTCGGGTTCTTCTCAATTTTTTTTCATGTCTGATCTACACAAATAATAAAGAAATCATTGCAAAGTGCACACCAATCCATCAGCAGCAGCTGGCAATTAAAGGAAGGCTACTTGTGCATGGAGCCTTTCAACAAAATGCTCTGCTAGGAAAACAGGAATCATCTAGATCTCTATGTGCAGAATGTGATTTCTACCTGTTATTTTCACTTTAATTAAAACTTCTATCCCCAACAAAGGCACCCACGAAGTACACATTTTTCCATATAATATCAAGTCCTGCTATGTTCAAGAGCTCCTTCTTGTAAATGCACTTCGTTAGCATCAATAGTCTTAAATAACTTCAAACTACTAGGTCATGGTTTGATTCGGTATGCACATGCATGCAAAATTCATTTCTAAACCCTTATTTTCCCATCAACTTTTAAACTCTTACTTGTAATAAATGCATTCAGGATCTCCATCTTTTCCCTTAATATTTACACAAATTCTTAGTATGATTAATTTCTCATTTTTCTAAAAATTTTCACCAGCTTCACATCAGATTCTTCAATTTTTATTTTCTATATATTATTAATCTTGTACCTTCTCTTTCCAGGTCCTACAATGGGATAAAGCTTTGATCCCATCAACCATTTAAGAAAATCTTTGTTGTTTCAATTCCCAATTCAGATTGCAGAAGTCCCAACACTTTGTAAGCCTAAGTGGAGAGCCATACTATGAAATAAACTATCAAGCTTTTCCAGGGAATAGAATCTGCAAATGCGTCAGCATCCTGTGTAAAAATGATAACCAACCTTCAACTTGAATGTTAGGATAAAATCTAGTTCCTTGTTCAAGCGGACAGCAGGAGGTTGTTTGCTGAGATCAAGACCAGGCCGATCTGGTCTGGTAACTCCTGCAGAGCTCACGTGTACAAACCTACAAGTGACAGGGCTCAGTGATAGAATTGAATTTTCCAGAAGATCCATTAAATTCAGGTACTTGGAAAGAGAATAAAAGGGAACCAAATGTTAAACCTAGGAGTTACAGGATCCTTTATAAATGTCCTTATGCTTGATACAGGAAGCTGAAATGGGCCTTCTACAAAAGTTGGATTCAATTTCCCATCATATTCAAACTTGCTGAACATAAGCTGAAAAAATACCAGTTCAATAACCTGATATAGGAAACTGGTGACGTTGAAAATAAATTTAACTTAATGAAAGAAGGATACCTGAAGTGAGACAATGCTCCTTGGATCAAAAGGGGGAGCATCTGATACAGTTCGTGCTCGAAATACAGGGACAAAAGAAGAAAAGGGCAGGCGTATCTGTAAAAGTAATCTGAAATGAGAAGAGAGGTTATTTTATTTAACACATTCAGATAACAAGGAGTTTTATGAGGTCACATACTGATTGCCATTGACCTTCTGTGGTGTCAAAGCTTGCTGTATAGCCAACAGTGTCCCAATCACGGCTAGTGCGAACAATAAGTTTATACCGACGTCCATCACCTTTAAGGCGTAGCTCCAAACCATCATATGAAGAAAGATCCTCAGGTACTGAAAAATTCTGAAAGGAAGTCCAAGAGGTTTAAATTCTTTAACAAGCTCCACTGACTGAACAGGAATACATCCATCACTATTTCCCACTGATATTTCCATTCTAACCACGATTAGATTAATGCCATTGCTTAGCAGAAGTAGAGATTTATATAGCCCATGTATTCTAAAGTTGAAAACTTTTCCTATGTAGAAAAGGCTAATAGTAACAGCATTGAGCAAACCTCAGCCCCTGTTCCCCCAGGCACCTTTCCAGAATCATTTCTGTTTCACTTGGTCCCCTCGTAATGATTATGGCGAAGAGAAAAAAGTGGAGAAACAGAAGGGTGTTCAGTTTAATTACATCAAATTCATGGACAGCCAATGTATTTTAATCTTATTATATTTCTAAACTTGGGAAAATGTTAAAAACACAACACGAGAAAAATATAAGTTAAAGAGTCAATAAGAAGACTAGTAGACACAATAAAGCTGCTGCTTTAAATCTTAGATTAAATATAGATTATCGTTAAAATCAAACAGTGACATAAATCACTACAGAAAATGGTGAAATAGCAAAAGTGGTCCAGGCACAGCGAAAAGACTATAGCAAAACAACAGTGACAAGTCAGGAAAAAATTCTGATAATTACCTTTGTTCTGATACTAGTGAAGCCACCATTGTTTGTAGTGGAAACAACGCCTGATGCGATATAAACATGCCGCGTGTAAGAGAGGGAAAATATGAAGAGAAAGCCATAAATGAACAGTATATTTGAGAAATACTGAATCAAGAAGAGTGTTTAACCACTGACAAACCTTTAAATAGCCCAGCTGGTCCACCTTTTTCCCCTCCAGTTGTATCAATTATAAAAGTGCTTTCACTAACTCCTCCCATCACAACATCATCTAAAGCCCCCCAAGCGAGATCTCTAAAACCATTGTCTGAAAAATTCAAGTTGGAGAAGAATCTCATTAACAAAGCATTCGTTTATCTAATAAATAATAACAAGATTTGAATTTTACTAAATGTGCATATTTTAGTTTCCACGGATTCAAAGATCAGAGCTCATGCTCACTAGCCACCACATCCAGCACAAGTTTTCATGTAGTTTGGTTGAACAGTGAGGATCATGCAACTGGATTTATCAAGTAAATATTCTGCAAGACTTTAGTATTTGTTTAAATAGATCAGAAATTTAATATAAAAACATTCATGCTACAAAATTATCATGTCCATGTCAGGTGTCATCCATACTGCTTCCTCATACTGCATGCTCTTGTTTAGCACAATACACCAACTCCAAACCCTCCCAGTCAAAAGGGAAAAAGAGAAACTAAAAATGAGAAACATTATCATATCTGTTTATTTTGAATCTAACTTGTATGCTACACGATTAGGTCATGCTAATATGGAGCATAAAAACAGCACCTTCACATCCAAATAGCAGTTTCCCATTTCGAAGGCCAACACTCCCCTTTACAGCATTAATCAAATTCCTCATCCCAACAAACTCTACCATTTCAGGTGAATCACCTTTAATCTGGCTTCGTCAATAAAACAAAACCACGCAGCCAAGCAGCCACACATTTGTTAGCAGCACAAGTTCGACACATACAACTTGTGGAAAGGAAGATTTTAAATGAACTCAACACAGATGTTAATCAGCACATACCTCTGGCTCGAAGAACTTGATTCCCTGCACCACATTAAAATTGAAAGTCAAATGCAAATCATAAAAAGGGAGACTAAAGATGGTCGAAACTAAATATTTAGATAAGCAAAGAGTATGGATAATCATCACGTAAACAATATTCAATACCATACTTGACTATATTTTTCCCTTTCTGGGGTGTCGCCTTCCTTTGGGCCAACAATGACAGAAGCAGCATTTATAACTTTCCTCACTCCTTTGAAGTACTCAGGCAACAAAGTGCTCTCTTTAGTAATGTCTCCAATGATCTGACAACTCAAGAAAGAAAGTAAGAAGAAAAGAGAGCAATTACAGAGCAAAGAACAGAGAAAAGATTTGGGTTTTATGAAGTTTAGATATTAGATGCAATTATATAATGTCAACATTCCAACAAGCAGTAAAATCAGAGAACCAGTCATCTTACACCTTAAGAAAGATTGCAACTCGTGCACAATGTTTTCAACACATAAATAAACATTCCATTTGATATATAAAATGCAGCTTCTATGGGATTTTCATTTGATCCTACAGTACGTGGTTTGAAGCAAGCATACCTTCCCTAATGCTTAAAGATCAGTCTCTCTCGCCATACTGGCACATCAAATGTTCTTCTTACATCATATTCATTATTTGGTGTATCAGGTAGGATCTAATTATTAGAAGAGCAAATGTTCTAAAGCTTTTGATTTCTTAAATTTCATGATCATAAAGCATTCCAATCAAAAGAGACATTCTAAAACACATTTTGGAGGAGAATATTTGATAAGTAGAATCACGATTCTTGTAATCATGATATGGTCTCGAAGGCAGTCAACTCACCAAGTCAATATCTGGTCCTAGCATCTTTCTTGCCTTTTCTTCATTTCTGGCCTGAGAGAAGTTTGACACAAAAACATACATAAATGGAAGGAAACATAATCTGTTTCTTTCTCTTCTCTATTCATAGATGTTCCCAAAAGAAACTGGGATGAGTGAAGTCAGGAACTAAAAAAATGAAAGAATGAATCTTAAACAAGATGAAAGCATTGTACCAATACTCGGACAGGCAGTCCCTTCTTCTGTAAGACGTCAACTACCCTTCTGCCAACACCACCTGTTGCTCCCACAACTAGGACAATACCAGAACTTTCCATTGACTTTTTGGGTTCGCTGGGTGATGGACTGGATAGTTTCTCAATTAAAAACTCAAAGAACTTCATAGATAATGAGTTGCTGTTAGTTGAGAAATTAATTTCTTGGTTTGATGAAATAAAAACTCCAATAGAAAACTAAATCCAAACCTTGGATGGAGATGGCGGTCCGTTGAAGAAATACAACGTTTTCAAAAACCTGCCCAAGTCCCAGCCCTGCTTTCCAGCTTCCGCTAATATGGGGCCCCTGTAAGTTCTATGAGCTGATTTCTGTCTATACTGCAGTCTATCATCAAGTTGAAAGATTGGTTTGGGAGGTGGAGAGGACAGCAACCAGGGATGAACTGAATTTTTAGAAAATTTGTTACAAACAAGTGATGAAGAACCCTGAAATGTCAGTTAATTATGTTATAGAAGTGACTCCAAATTTTCAATCAAAAGACAATCACAACAAAAAGGACAAAATCCTGCCATGTTCATGCTGCAATTCATTAACTCAATCAAGATGAGTTCAATAACCATGTAAACACAATCAAGATGAGTTTGTACTTAGTTTTACACAATTCATTAACTCATCACTATTATCATTATTACTTATATATTCAAGTGCAAGCAGCAATTACAGAGCACCTAAGAATCCAACATAACTTGCGACTACACAGCTAAGGAACATAAATTAGAAACTCCAATTTTCTAAAAGCTACATTAGACCCTTCCAGTAAGAAAACGACGATCAAGAATATCAATAGAATTAAAGGGGTTGCTTATGAAGCTCAAATTAACTAAAACACATGCAAAACCAAATCAAGAATCCATATGATCAAGTGGGATACATTTATAAGAACAGCACTACACACATCTGTATTGTGTCATCGTACCTGAAGGTTGAGGATAGAAGAAGTGCAGGGAGATGACAGTTTAGTAGAGTTAAAGCACTCCATTTGTTTAGTGGTAGAAACAGGACAGTTTCACAGAAGTTCGTAGAAGGCTTATGGTCGTGGTTTGTTGATTTTCCTGTTGTTTGTAGTATTACAGGGCGTAATATCCGCCACTCACTTCCACTTCGGCAAATTCAACCGTCCGTTTTAGAAGTTGAAAAAGGCCACATTTATTCTTTAATGGGCTGCATCAGTCACCGTGGGCTTTTGTTGGACTCACTATGGTTACCTAGGCCTGATTGATTTTCTGACAATTTGTGGGCTCAGAAGTAACCTCCTTCCTATGTGCACAGATATTGATCTAGCAAGCGAAGAGAAAAAATAAGCTTGGCCCAGCTAACCTCATTGACATGTAAATTGTGGATAAATAAAACAGAAGAGTTTTGAATTTGGAAACGGATGCCTAATATCTCTCTCTTTTTTTTTTTTTATTAAAGAATAACTAAAGGTATAATCTTGTATTTTTGGGCTAGACACTGAGCCAAAGTATATTTAAACCTGCGAGATATCAAATTTACTATTTATTCAAATTCTGGATTCAAATATATTTGGATTTAGTAAACTATCAAATCTATCATTTTAGAGCTTAGCTAAGTATCAAACCCATGTTTTTTTTAACTCCAGCAATCCTAAGCTCTGTAATTAGACCATGAGTTAGATGAAATAGAGATATTTTACTTATACTTTAATTTATTCTCTTTTTATTAAAAAAAACAAGAATTATAAAATCTTTCACTAAAGAGGTTAATTTTTTTCAAGTTTTTATTGCTCATAATATTCTAAAAATTCTTCTCTCAAATATAATTGCATTTTCTGATGGTGGGAGTCACGGGCTCTTGATTTTATATCTAATTGATACTTAATATATATTGAGCTTCTATATTTACCATAAGAAAATAAAATTAAAAATGGATATTTTGACCGCATGCAAATGAAAATCAGACCATTTAAAACGTGATTTGATTTGAAGATTTTGCTTTGTATGTCTATTACGTGCTTTTTCAAAAAGATTGCCTGCTAGCCACCTAATTTGACCCCAAAACAAGTTACTGTCCTCAAAAAAACCTGATTCACGAATTTTGTTATGGGATATAATTGTGGTTATTGTTTTAAGTATTTTTTATTTAAAAATATATTAAAATAATATTTTTTTATTTTTAAATTATTTTTTGACATCACCACATTAAAATCCCAATTGATGATACTCTAACAAAAAAAGCCCTATTAATTTGAAAAAAAAAAATATCAAATAAGTGATACCTCACAGTTGTTCAGTAAGCTTAATTGCTTAAGTTTGATCTTACTTATGATCTTTAATTAAAAAGAGTGCCTAACTAGTGGTGTTTTACCAAAAGTCAAAGTATGTCACGTAAATGAAAGACCAGATCGATTATTTTTCCTTATCTTGAACCGACAGATCAAATTAATGATTCCTCGTTCATCACACGTGATGTTCATCACTTCATCTAGTCAATGAGTATCACCTTTTAGACTACGAGGTTGTAAGAGATTACAGTTATTTTTTTAAAAATTTATTAAAAAATATTTTTAGTATTAGCATATTAAAACAATTTAAAAACATAAAAAAAAATTAATTTTAAACAAAAACAAATCAATTTTTTTAAATTTAATTAAAAAAAAAAAACACAATTACAAATTGCTCCTAAAACATCATATGTAGAGTATATTTTTTTCCATTTATGTGGAGTATTTCTGTCTCTGATCTTGTTCAAAAGTCAGTGATAACATGGGGTAACTCCTGTCTGGAAGCAGACACCTGATCTGTTGACATGGATGAATAATTCGAGCGCTCTTTATAGACATTTGGCCCTGCTAGTTTTTCTTTATTATTCGACCATGGCCGACAATGTAGCTAGCCAATCCCGCACACAATGTGACCTCATAATTTGCCCTAGCTTAATTAACAAGGGAAGGGTTTTTTTTTTTTTTTTTGACATCTTGTTAGCAATTTCTATGTACTTTTTAGGTATTGAGTCAACAATTTCAATTCTGAACCGATTGTTTGTCATGTGCTTACGTTCAAGAGGATTAGTAAAAGCTACTCACGGCACCTAATATAAGATGGCAAATACCTTTCACAATGGAGCTATAAATCTAGCTAGAGATTTTTATTTTTTGTTTTAACAAAAGATAATGATTTTGTTATGATTCCCTTGTAGTTGTAACTCCAATTTATATTTCAATAATAATAATAATAATAATAAACTCAGTTTATCAATAATAAATTTGGTTAAGCACTGAAGCATCAATTGGCAATGAAACATGCAAGGTGATAGGCTTGCGTGTTCAAGCCATTCTCAAGTGTTAGATAGAGATCACGAGGGTAAACCAATAAGAAAAAGGAGGCAATAGGATCCTACACATGCACATACTCAAAAGGAAAACAGCTGTCATGAGAAATTATGCTCTCATATTTTTTTTTTTTAATTTTTGTTAAAAATAGATATTTGAATCAGCTTATATGCATCTTAATTAATCCTTTAAAATTATAAAATTAATAATTATGAATGTTTCTAATAATCCTAAAATTTATGATACTCGAATTAATAATTTATAAAAAATAAATTTAAAATCTAACTAATTAAACTATATCTCTAAAATTCTCTCGCTATCATACTTGTTATCTCATCTTGTTGAAGGACAAGATTGAGATGCGGGTTTCCCCATCTCGTGAGGGCTAATTTGAGAGTAGTTGTTGACTTTTCTGTACAAAAACATATGATATCTTGAGAGCTCAGAAAAACAAACCATCTTTGCTACGTGCGACCAAACATTTATATGTGACAAATTATTTAAGAATAAATAAATGTTACAATATTATTAATGACATCACGTTCGTAATTAATACTACCTTTTTTTATGACTTGTTTGTGAGAGTTTACAGTGATCTCTAAATTTAGAAGTTTGAACTTTGTTTGACAAGATGATGCAAGCCTAGCTTCTAACCTTTCAATTTGTTGTAGGAGTTTATGCAAGCACAAATTAACAATTACTGAACCCTTTTGAATTTCTTTTTTTCTTTATAATTTTCAATATTTTTTTTATAACTCGGGGTGTCTGGGCCAGTTTATATGTACCATGACTAATTTTCAGGCTCACTGAATACTTTGCAAGCCCAGTAGACATGTAAGATACCGTGAAAATGATATGCATACACAAAAAAAACAAACTTGGTGTAAAAAAAAAAAAAACAAGTTTTTTTTTCCACTAGGCACCTTAAATGCATTTCTCAATATTTTATTAGATCGATTATGAACTCAAGGAGTTTTCAACCTTAATAAATTTCCTTAAGACCGAGGTCCCCATTTAAGCTAATTTGTCAACCCAATTGTCTAATCCACGCTCTTTAATTATAAGACTAATGTTTTGCTTGACCTAAGATTAAATATGATTTAAGTTTTAGTTGCTGGAGTTAATGAGCAACAGTCCACTTCTTGAATATTCCTTTGACTTTTAGGTGTTAATTACTGGTGCTTTCTAAATTAGTTTTTGTTTTAAAAAAAATATTAAAATGATGTTTTTTTTTAATTATACTTGATGATTTTAATATATTAATGTTAAAAATTAAAAAAATATTTTAATATATTTTCAATTAAAAAATAATTTTAAAAATTACATTACACTACTTTACCAATCACACATATCCCCTAGAATTCTCTATTTGGCCTTGGATTTAGAAATTACTTTTCAACAAAACCCATAATTTCTAACGCCGAGTTTAATTTTGATTAATTATCAAATCCATAGGTTGAATCAAAGGTCAGATATTTTCTTTTTCTTTAATAAAGTAATCAAAAATAAAAAAAAATATCAAAATAATAATAATGATTTTGTTTGGATTAAATCTCAAATAGTCCGTAGCAGCAGCAATCAAATTGGATTTGATAAAATCAATATCCTAAATAGCTGAATTATGAACTCAAATTAAATTAAATCTCAGATCATTGAATTTTAAAATAAATCTATTAAACTGGGACATGTTTAATAAATATGGTTAAATATACACATAGTTGGAAAAGCATACTAAATTTAAATTACTTTACAATGGCCAGACGAGAAAATTTAAAACTCAACTAAGGCACGTGGATGGTGGGTACAATAGTTGGCGAAGCATAAAAATTAGTGTATTGAAATAATAATAATAATAATAATAATAATAATAATAATAAAAGGCACAACAAGTAGTAGGAAATTTCCTTTTCCAGGAAAGTAACAGCGGAGCCTAACAAGGGCAACGAAATGCACACTGAAAACAAAGCCACATGACTGTGAATGCAAAGACCATTAAACAAGCAATTAATCTCATTTTGGTTAATAAGTAAGGATTTGTTTCAGTAGAAAACCAAATCGTCAACTGCTACCTACTTTATTTTATTCTCTATCCTTCTTTACTTTTTCTTCCTTCAAAATATTGTTTGGATTTTTTTTTTGGCAAAATAAAACAAGTTTTGTCAAAATAGTATAGTTTAATAAAAGTGAATAATGAAATTTTAAAAAAATGGTTAAAATGAATTGACATAAATTTCAAAAAAGAAATAAGAAAGAAAAATAAAGGAATGAGATATCAGAAGTTCATCGAAACTCCAATAACAACACCCTCTTGCCATTAAAAAGATCCCGACGAGATAAATCTAATAATACCGAGAAAGGTCACCAAATGGTGACTAGAATGAGCCACACACATTGCCTAAAGGTAAGTGAATGATTTTCCGCCTTTAGGTGGCACATGTAACCTACTTTGGTAACAATTAATGACTTTTTTTAGTGTTGTTATATTCTTCTTATAGATATCTTTTTGATGGTGATGAACTAAGATTTTATCAATATGTTTTTACAAAAAATTCCTTAGTGAAGGCGTATTGGGTCTGGCTTTATACAGACCTAGCCACGATTGAGTTTGGTAATGTGTCATGTTAGGTTTGGCTCTATCCAGACCCAACCATTATTGGTTTAGCAATGTGCCAAGCCCCAAACACGTTGGGTCTGGCGCTAGCGAGACCTAGTCATGATCGGTCTTAGTAGTGTGTCAAGCTCCGGGCGTAATAGGTCTGGTGCTAGTGAGACCCTGCCACGGCTAGGCTTGGCAATAACGCTAGACTCAATATTATTGGTATGATCAATCAGTTCCTCTCTAATGTTGATAAAGAACATTTCTCAGTAGTGAAATAGATGCTTAAGTATCTCAAAGGTACTTTCAATTTCAATTTATGTTTTGAAAATGGTAAACTTGTGCAAGATAGTCACACATATGCAAATATGGTTAGTAATATTGATTTTATAAAGTTCAAATCGGAATACTTAATGACCTTTACAAGGGGAGTAATTTCTTGGTAATAAAGGTTGCAAAAACATGTTACATTATTTACCCCTAAAGCTGGATACATTGCACTAATTGAAGGGGGTAAAACGTTATTATGGATGTGAATAAGTGCTTACATGAAATTGATCTAGTACAAGAGAACTTTGTGTTGTATTGTGATAGTCAGAGTACAATTCATCTCAATAAATATCCTACTTTCCATTCTTGATTAAAGCATATTAAGATTAGATACCAATGGATTCAAGATGCTATGGAGATGAAGTTTTTTTGTTATTGAGAAAATCCATACTTATGACATTATATCAAATATAATGACCCAGTCTTTATCGAGTGAGAAGTTTGTTTTGCAAAAGACAAACAGGCTTAGTGGAGCCTTTTAAATAAGTCAGAAAGGGAAAAATTATTGGGTTTGGTCCCTTCTCTTTTAGGCTATAATGAATAGGAATAAAAAGGAACCACCACATATGAATAAGAATAAAAAGGCAGGCTGCAATTAGGGCTAACATCAAGAATAAAGATAAAGATAAAGATTAAAAAAAAACAAAAAGAACTCGTAAGAGAAAAAATAAGAGGCAGCTTGAGCAGTCTCTATTCAAGCTTTGATTAGCAGCCGACTCACTGTTATATCCAACTAAAATTTTGATAGTAGGTTGTAGACATAGAGTTTTGCATTTTATATGGTTGGATTAAAGATTTGAGGTATTTAAGTTGGTCATATCTTCATAAGAACATGGCTATCAATTTTGTAGGAGTTTCTCGATTCTTTCTGTATGTATTCCAAGAATATATTGTTATTGATAATTTATGTTGTAGTCTTTAGTTTTAACTAAAAAAAAGCACTTTATGATTCCATTATTTATTAATAGTAGAATTTTATAGGTGGACTATGATTTCATGGTTTTTCTCCACATCAGGGTTTTATGAGTAAATCTTAGTCTTGATTTGTTGTGATTTCTTGTTTACTTTTATTGATTGGTTGACCCTATTTTAATTGCATAAAAAGAGAAAAGAATTGGGACTTTTGATTTGTGAATTTTGTTAAATTGATGTTTTTTCTCAAACCCTTATTTACCTAGTTTGGACTTAATTTGGCTTCTATTGTAACTATCACAACATTTTAGATTTTTAAAATTTTATTTCTTTAAAGTTCAATCAATTGATTCTAATATATTAGAGTTATTAGCAGTATTTTTTTATTTAAAAAAAAAAAATTTCTTTCATGCCTTTCAACCACTCATTTTTTGTTATCATGTCACATAGCTTTATTAAAACATCATGAATCTCCCCAATCAGTACCCAACACATGGTCATAAGGAAAATATTTGGTAGAAGCTTGGTAAGGTCCGATGAACCTCATTAACTATGACTTATATAGAGCTTCTTGAATAATCTGTTTAGAAATAACATCATCATTATTATCATCATTAGTTAGCTCAAGAACATTGATACAATCCAGATTGAAGCTCTATTCAACCCAACCAAGCTGATAATGTTTATAGCCCAATCAAGGCAGTTTATGTTCAATTTGGTTCAAGGTTCATCAGGGTTGCATAATAATTATAGATCTATAATATTATATTTAAAATATTGATATTTTAGGTGCAGTTATATTTTATAAAATAAACTATATATAAATATATGATATGATAAAAAAAATTTTCAATATTATATTTTTTATGTATGTTCTTATCTTGTAAGTGGTCAAATAGTTACATTTAATATTCTATATGTGTTTGAATAAACATTTAAAAAAAAAAGATATTGATAAATAATTTTTTCAGTTTATTTTTTATGACATGACTAAACATTATAAAATATTCTCTAATTTATTTTTATAACACTATCGAATATAAAAAAATAATTCATATCCACATAAATTACTTTTTCAAAAAAAATTACTTTCCAAATTCTATACACCTCCGGTATTTAATTTAACTGTGAAGAATGAATAGCTATGTATCTCAAAGTCACTGTCAAAGTTACATCTCGATTCAAATCAAAGCTTGAATATAGACTGCAGTTGCCTCTTCTTTTCTCTCTCACGAGTTTTCTCCCCCTTTTTTTCCTCTCTATCTTTGTTGTTGCTACCGACCCTAATTGCAGCTTGCCTCTTTATTTCTATTTGTACAGTGGTGGTCCCTCATTCCTTTTTTCTTTCTTTGTTAATAATAGATATCCACAGTTTATATGACTAATTTCAAAAACCTTAAAATTATTGAGGTGCCTCATTTCTTTTTTTTTTTTTTTTTGATAACCCGAGGTGTCCAGGTCAGCTTACGCGCACCACAACTAATTCCCGGGCTCACTGAACATCCTACAAGCCCAGTAGACAGTAAGGCACTGCGAGGGTGAACATACTGGTACTCTTGAGGATCGAACTCGGGACAATCGCAAGGCAAGCCTTTGCAATTGACCACTGAGCTAGACCCTCAAGTGTGTGAGGTGCCTCATTTCTTTTTTTTTTTTTTTTTTTTGATTTACGTGGGTGTCTGGGCCAGCTTACGCGCATCACGACTAATGTCACGGCTCACTGAATATCCTGCAAACTCAGTGAGCATGTAAGGCACCGCGGGGGTGACAGGCGTACCGCACAGGGAGACCCAATGAGGAAAGGAGCAAACTTTGAACCCAGGATTGCCTAGATGAAGGAAAAGTGCTCTTCAACCGCTGGCTAAGACCTCAAGTGCGAGGAGCCTCATTTCTTAATTATATGGGCTATGGCTTAAAAAATGAGGGACAAAACCCAACCAGAGTAGCCAATAAATTAACTGAGGAAACATCAAGTTTGAGAAACAGGTAATGGTATCTTTGACGGTGCTTGTAAGTTGAAGTTACTTCTACCCAATAAACACTGGTCGGCTTATTATCTCAGTCACCCACCTTAGCACGCGGCATTTATGCACTCATTTTTGGAATTCAAATTAAATAAAACACAACACCACCACCACTCACTAGCTCGCCATCACCATCACTACTACTACACAATCACTCTTCTTTCGCACCTTGGTTCAATTTCAAACATATTTAATCTTTGACTTAGCCTGCACATAACTTGATCTCCACGCTCTATCAAGCCGTCACACGGTGCATGAATTTCTCACCCTATAGTATGCCCTGCTATATCTGTCTGTGTATATATATAATAAGCCCATACCAACCCTCCTAAACATCATCAACCTTCAAAAGCTAGAGCTATCACCTTAACATATTCTCTGCTTCAAACCACACCAGCATCACATTTTCCTGCCTCACAACAAAACCCAGATTGCATTCTCTCTTTCTCTCCTTCGTTTCAAGATTCATTGCGATAGATACAATATCTATGGCTCGTTTTGGAGCATTGGTTCTCGTTTTCTTGGTTTCTTTCGCTACAATTGTATCAAATATAGAGGGAAGAAAGTTACTGATGAGTACTGGTACTCCACAGAAGAACAACAGCGGCAGCAACAAGGAGGGTCCTAGCAGTGTCAGTTCTTTTGCAAGTTTGGTTCTTAGCGCTCTTCCTAAGGGTACAGTGCCATCATCTTCTCCTAGCAAGAAGGGTCATGCCACTCTTGATAATGAACAACTCTTTGCAAGGCATCTTGCTAGCATCGATCGGATTCTACGGTCTGTTCCAAGTCCTGGTGTTGGCCATTAATTTTTCACATTCCAGACAAGTCTTATTTGTTAATTATTCACAGTTTTGATATTTTTTCTAGCTATTACCTTTGTTTGGAGGAGTTGGATGCGCACAGAAGTGTATTTCTCTTCTTAAAGTATAGACACTAAGAAGTATAATTATATGTGATTAATGATTATTTCTAAGAATCCCTACATATGAAAGCAATTAATTGTTTGGCATGTCATAGCATTAATTATATCGGAGTCTTATTTCTTTGTTGAATACTTTGTAGCGTTTGGATTTAAAGAAGATATATTTTACCTCGTTGTCAATGCTGTTGTAAATGATTTATTTAGACATATGTCAATGTGTTTAATTTGACAGTGTACTTTCGAAATAATATATGCTTTTCGTTCCCTTTTCACTTCAGGCCATAAAGAGCCTTTTACTTCAAAAATTGCAGCCAGATTTAGTTTCTTTTGAATTTTTTACTCGTGTACTGAGATTGGACAGTGTTGATCATGAAAGAGTCCCTTTTGAGGTTGTCAAGAAAAGCCATCCCGCTTGACTTTTATACCTGTTGAAAGCAAACCACCCCCCAGAAAGGCAGAAAACGTGTAACCAGTCTCATGATCCACAGCCACAGCTAGCAGTGTCTATTTTCCTTTTGTTGAAGATGGTGATAGCACACTCTACAAGCTTAAAGCTCTAACGGAGAAAATTATGATAGAGAGAAAGTGACTAATTAACTACTGCTTGTCCATGGCCATACCTTAATCGTGATCATGAAATGATTAGGACGGTCAGTTGGGGTAAAACCATTATTGATTATAAAATTGTTAGAACTGAAATTAATAGCTAAATGAATTTGGTGTGTTTGTTTATAAGTTGACTTAACAAGGATTAATTAAGCTCATGAAAGACCTCGTTTATGTAAACACAAGCTCTTGAACCGTCAATTACCCCCTGAAAATCAGCCAAATCCGAGAGAACATGGGCTAATTTCTCATTTTCAAAGGTTGGTGGGATTCGGTTGACTCTTTACTCACTCGGGTGCCCTTGTCAAGGCTCTTTCTCTACATCTCATCGCTTGGCTACTTTTATGCCATTTTGTGTACCAAAACCTTATTATCGTGGGGAAATTCTTTCACCTACTCTTAAGGATTCTTTTTTTCCCTTGAGGCTAATACCCTACGTGAGAAAAGTGGCAAGTAATTAAGATTGTAAGATTAAAATTAAAAACTCTCGAGCCATCAAAATGGACTGGCTAGATTAGTGTAAGAAAATATAAAGTATGATGTTACTATTCCGTGCCCTGATTTCCAATTCTCTAGGGATATATTAATTAAATTAAACTATAACTAAAACGAGTCAGTGTTTTACTGTGGACTGCACTGTGCAGTCCACAGTAAAACACACTCCTTTAACATTGATGCTTTAGGTGGTTTTTTTTTTTTAAGTTGCATTTTTTTGCCTTTTGGATTTTTTTTTACTTCTTTTTTTTTTTTTCTTTTAACAAAATTTTTAGGTGGGTTTTTTTTAAGTTGTATTATTTTTTTGTCTTTTGGAATTTTTTTTTGCTTCTTTCTTTATTTTATTTTTCTTTTAACAATTTTTTTTTTTAATTTAGTTTATTAATGTTAATTTTTTTTATTTAGTTATCAGATTTTCATGACATGTTTTCCGGATTTAACGGGTTAACCTGATGTTGACAAGTTAACCTATAATTTTTTTTTTGCTTTTTATTCTTTTTAATTATTTTTTTTTGTTTAGTTTAGTTTGTTAATGTTAAATTTCTTTTAATTTATTTATTAGAATTTCATGACATATATCTCGAATTTAATGGGTTAACCTGGTTTCACGGGTGAAACCAGTTAATTCTAGGTTGACCCGTCAATTTTTTTTTTCATAAATTTTTTTGTTTAATTTAGTTTGTTAGTGTTAAATTTTTTTTATTTAATTATCAGACTTTCATGACACAGATCCTGGGTTTAACGGGTTAACATGGTTTGACGAGTTAACCCGAATTGTTTTTTTAATTAATTTTTTTGTTTAGTTTAGTTTGTTAATGTTCACTTTTTTTGTTATTTAGTTACCAAAAATTTATGACACAGATCACAGGTTTAACGGGTTAACTTGGTTTGACGAGTTAACATGAAATTTATTTTTTTGCTTTTTTTTCTTTTTAATTATTTTTTTCGTTTAGTTTATTTTGTTAATGTTAAATTTCTTTCTATTTAGTTTTTTTTTTTCTTCTTAGAGGATTTTTTTCTTTTATTTTTTTAATTAATTTTATTTAATTAATTTAGTTTATTAATATTAAATTTTTTTCTAAGTAGTTCTCGGCTAATACCTTTAGTTTTTCTTTTTGTTTTTATGTCTTTGACAGTGGACTGCACAGTGCAGTCCACAATGAAAAGGCTGATGCCTTTATTTTTTTTAATTAAATTTTTTGTTTAATTTAAATTGTTAATGTTAAATTTGTTTCTATTTAGTTATCAAACTTTCATGACACGGATTCCGAGTTTGACAGGTTAACCTAATTTGACGAGTTAGCCCAGTTAATTCTGGGCTAACCCATTAATTTGTTTTTTTCTTTTTAATTATCAAACTTTCACGATGCGAATTTAAGGTATGACGGGTTAACCTGGTTTGAAGGGTTAACCCAATTAATTCATATTTTTTTTCTTTTTTTTCATTAGTTTTTTTTTCCTGTTGGTTTTTTTTCTTTTTAACTAATCTATTTAATTATCACACTTTTATGACACGACCTTGCAGCGAGACCCGCGTCCAATGCTATTAAGTATGGTATTACAATCCAGACACTTTTATGCTAAGGGTTAACCCAAGTTTAATGTTATTATTAATATTATAAATATTACTCTTGGGTCAGGCGTTGCAACCAAACCTAAGACTCTTGAGTATAACTTTGCAAAAAAACCTAATATTTTTAGATTTTAACTTTTTTTAATACAAAAAATAATTGACCCGCGGCATCGCGCGGGTCATGTAACTAGTTGAATTCTAAAGATCAAGTTGGAAACGTCTTTTGCTTGCTCCATTTCCTCCAATCTTCCAAGATGTGGGGTAAAGCAGACTCTACCTTACTGGTCTACAGTACGCCACTTGTTTAAAAGTCCACTTCACGAAAATTCTACGTTCCCAAAATCTTTATCCTTTCTCAATATAAATTGAATACGATTTTTCTTCTTCTTTTGCTTTAATTGAAATACAAGTTATCAACGCTCTTGAGAGAAAGCACGAGCGAGCTACGTGCTCGAGCTAGGCAGGGAGGCTAGCAACGTTAGATTTCATGACCTTCATATCATATATCAATCATATATTTACGTGCATATCCATAGGGAAGCATGTGCTGTGTTGGAGAGACGAGGTGCAAAGGAAGACATATCAGGCTAATGTGAACATAGTTCCGTTTTTCTAGAAAAAAATAAAAGAATTATTGACTAAAAAGAAGAAGACAAGTACAATAATTCTGCATCCTCCTCGCCAGACTACTAAGCTCGCGGCGCCCCAAAATGAATTTACATGTGGTGGCTCTGACGCTCTGTCAATTAATTGGTTTGAAAGAGTCGTAGTAACTAGTTAAACTGGAAAAAAAAAAAAAACAAACAAATTAAAACAGCTATGGAAGTGGAAAGAAATACATTACTCAAGAGTCATGAGTGTGCTAATTGATGTGCCAAGAAAATAAAATAAAATTTTTATATTTTTATTTTATACAAATTAAAACAGTTGGGCGTTCTAAGGGCGCATCCCGGTTACAGGAAAAAACTAGATTCTTTTTGTGTTTTTCTTATTTTATTTTGTATATTTTATATATTTTTTCTCTTTTTTTTTTTTTTTTATTGTGCAAATATTTTTTATATTTTTCTATACACAACCTCATGAATTCTTTTGCTTGCTTTTGCACACAATCCCATAAATTTTATTTGTCTTCGCGCCATCACTTTTATTGAAGAAAAAATGCCGCACAGTTCTCTAAACCAACCGGAGCCTCGCAAGTTTTTTCCAACCATATGTCTTGCCGCCTCTAATCGTATTCCTGGAAAAAGCACACCAGTCGCCATCCCACCTCGAACTATCATCTTGGAAAAGGTGAGCCATAGAAAATTTCTATAAGAATCAATCATCATAGACAGGTGAAGTAGAGCTTAGGATCTTCTACACTATAAAGAAAACTTCTTTTAATAATTTTTTACTTTTTATCTTTAAATAAATAAACACTTAAAACAGACTTAAATATTAGAGTGTTTCTCGTTCTAAAAAGAACTTGTTTTATAGGATCAACAAAAGCCTAAAGCTTGTCAAATAAAAAAGTCCATTTATGTTTGATTTTCACAATTTCATCAATGATGTTGTTTGTGGGATTTAAATAAAAAAAACTAGTCAATTCCCTTTCATTATTTACTCTTTACAAGACTGATAAGACTCCAGTTCAAGGGAGAATGACTAATCTTCCCACCCTAAGTCTCCAACAAATCTGCAACCAAGTGCAATTACTTAATAATGTTGTCATAACAATGCAACTACATCATCGCATGCTACTTCATATATAATAACAACAAGCTCTCTTGAATACCTCAATGAATGTATAATGATAAATCCAATACTAGAAAGAGACACGGTAAAATGACATGGAAGCAAGTAATGCTCGCATTCTTACATTCTAAAAGACCTTAACCATCACTCTCGCACAAGCCACTCTAGACGATCTACTTTCCATTGATCTCAACCATCTCACTCACGCACCAGAAAAAGAAATGGGCATGAGACAAGCTCCATGTCATCACGAGTTTGTCAGCAAAAACACAACTTAATAAGATAATCTCTACCATGTCATAAAATCCTCCACACTCGATTTTAAAGAGATTATGTCTCTGCAAAAGCTAGCCTAGACAATTATAAAAGACTCACAGACCCTCGAGAGCATGTACAAAATATGAGAAGCATTTTAGAACTTGTCACACAAAACAATGATGTTATGTGCATTATTATTCCAACAACATTGTGTGGATCTGCACGTGCATGATACCATAAATTAAAGCCTAGCTCTATTCTTCATTTTCAAGATATTAGCTCCAAGCTCATTTCTCACTTTAGCACAAGCATTCCACCCATAAAAGCACCACAAAGCTCTATATTATCACACAACGAGAATATGAGAACACTAGGGCTTATCTCTAAAGGTTCAATAAAGAAATGCTTAACGTGGAAAAGCTCATTGAACCCAACATGATAGAAGCCCTCATTAGTGGAGTATGTGACTATTCCTTATATGAAAGGTTATACACTCTTCTAGACAAAAATCTCCCCAACATTGAGTACATAATGGAAAATTACATTATGATAGAAAAAGCTAACATCACTAAAAAAGATCATCTAGGTATTCATGTATGAGTAGAGTCTCAACTACACCATTAATCCTCAACAATAACATCTAAAATAAACACTAAGAGGCATTACCATGATCACTTGATAATCCCTGAACTTATGACTACACCTCTAACCATCAAATGGGTTGAGGTGCTAACTACTATCTAATGGAAAAACATTTGTGTGATATCCCCCTTCCATGAAAGGCAACGTAAACACAAAAAATCCAAATAAGTTTTGTCTATTTTACCATGACAACAAGCATTATACCAAGGAGTGTCATGTGCTCAAGAAAGAGATAAAATGATTAATAGGTAAGGGTTACCTTCACTAATTTGTGAAAAAAAGAACAATCAAAACTAGAAAAAGAAATTTGCGCATTTACACTTGATGTATTGCCTAACATCAAATAACCCCATATTATCTCCAAAATATTTGTATCCCCATCTTTTGAAATTTTCAATAAAATGTTATTGTTTATCCACGAAAAATCTCCTTGACTCCCAACAAATTTCTATTAAAGGTGAGCCATAGAAATTTCCCGTAAGAATTAATTGTTATATACAGATTAAGTAGGGTTCAGAATTTTAAAAACTACCTAAAAGAGAAAGAAAACTTCTTTTGATAATTTTGACTTGTTTATCTTTAAATCAACAGACACTCAAAATTAATTTAAATATTAGAATGTCCTTTATTCTACGAGAAACTTGTTTTGCAGGATCAACAAAGACATAAAGATCTTCGGCTAGGAAAGTCTATTTTTTTTTTTAAGTTTCCCTTGAATTCACCGCTAATGACTAACTAAGTAGTTCAAAATTGGCATGGACAAATTAAATAGATACAAATGATGACTCAACTTCATAGTCAATAATAAATTAAATTAACTAGTTAAGAGCTTAGTCATAGTTGTATGTTCATCTCTCTCGAATGGTTTATTTTGATCCTATGCAAACCCAGCTTTCATGATGTCCTTGGGAGTGTGGTACTTTTGTTTTTATAATTATAAGTGTATTTATTTTTAAAAAATATTAAATTAATATTTTTAAATATTTTTAAATAATTTTAAAGTATTAATATTAAAAAATTAAAAATTAAAAAAAATTATTTTAATTCACTTTCAAAAAAAAAATATTATTAAACAATACCGTATAGCATAATATCAAACAGTCACATATAGGGATCCAAAACACGAATGCAGCCTTGAATTAAAAAACTTTAATTATCATTAAAATTAATAGCCTTTTCACTACATATATATTGTTAATAATATCAAGTGCCACCATGGCGAAGAATAAAATTTACAAACACAACTCTGCCTTCTCTTTTGCAGCACAAGGGCTCCACAAACCGCCCGTGGTTACGAAAATACTGAGCATACAGAACCAAACATTTTGATTTGGTCGCTGTTCACTTCGCCCTCCATTCATGGCCAAGGGAGTTTTTATTTTATTGTTTTCCCTTTTAAAATGCAACTATATAGGAATTCGACAACGTATATATTTTGACAGTTTGACTCCAAATGGGTTTGGACCAAACACGTGCGTGTCACATTTCCCACACGTGTTTCCCATTACCCCTTGCTCAAAGCTGTGATAAGCAACTGTACTCTATACAAAGGGAATGAATTAATTTCATTGGGTGGTCCCTGTACCATGGTCATTTGATTATTCGAGCGCCTCTACTATTGATTTGATCAATTGAATCCCACTACTTATTTATTTATTTATTAAATTAGGCTCTCCGTTTATGATATCGTGATAAATCATAAATGTGCTCATGGTTTGGAACTTGCCTCTTTTTACTCATCATTCATATAGAAAATCAAATATTTCCCAAAAATAGAAAATTATTTAAATTTTAGAGATATGATTTTTCAAAAAAAAAATTCAAATAATTCATGCATTGAAAATGAAATGCAGCTCAACTAGTAGTCTCTCTTGTCCCTCCAAGAGATCTTGAATTCGAACATTTCTTTGTCAAAAAAAAAAATCATACATTATATATATATATAGGGTTAAGAGATTAACAAGATTAATTAAAATTTTGAAAAAAAAAAGAGCGCTGTAAATGGTTACCGCAACACTGCCCTCCTAGCACCATTACCAGTGAAAAAACACCTCTTCAAGCCACTATCAATATAAAACTAAAATCTAGAAGAAACCTTTTTTTTTTTTTTGAAAATTACCTCAATACTCTAAAAAAATTTGGATTTCTTATGGTCCTTTATTATTCATATTAATAATAAAGCATCTTAATATATTTTTTTATATTAATTGTAGCTCAGTTGATGGAGATGTGTGCGGAGAGATGAAAATCACATGTTCAAATCTTGTTGCTGTAATATTTCCTTCCAAAATAAAAATGACGTGTTGTTTATATATATATATATATATATATATATATATATAAAGTAAATGACATGTCTTTAACACCTTTAATTAAAAAATAATAAGGTCGCCTTCGATTTTACTTGATTTAAAAATTTTTTAGATTGAGATTGATCATTTATGATTTGATCTAGATGAGATTGTTTTGTCTTTTATCTAATCTAATTTTAAATTTAACTTGAATAATTTAGCTCTTTTTATCATATCAACATACAACTTTAACAAGATCGAACAACATAATTTACATTTGTTTTCAACTTCATAACTTGATTTTTAGTATATATGATCCTCAATCTAGCTATTTTATTAAACATATACATCAAGTTTTAAATTTAGAATTAATTTTTTTCTTAACCCTAGAAAATACATTAACAATAACTATACATTTATTTTATGTTAAAAAAAACTTTGATATGAACAACAACGAGGAAATTACCTAGTTAGGTCTAGATTTCATCCCTTGTAGATAACACATGCCACCATATCTGGACAAGCCGATCAACCACAACAACTGTAATTCGAAGCCATCCTCATGAGATTATTGCAAGGAAAAAAGGGGAAAAGAATATTAAAATAGAGAAGTGATTAACAGTTTAAAAAATTCGGTAGTCTTTATTCATACACGCAAGAGATTGCATAAAACTTGACTCTAAAAAAAGAAGATGAAAAATTGCACCAGAAAGTAACTTCAACGTCCATCCAGCACCCAATTCAACACTCCCCTTTTTCTTACAGAAGTTATTGTTAGGGGGGGAAATGATGTTAGAGGATAAAGGGAGAGAAGTTGACATCATAAACATACTAACCGAGTACTTAAAAATAACTCGGAATTTCTGTGACAAAATAAGTACATTCGTAAATATTCTAAATTCCTAACTCAAACCATTTATGTTGCGTTTTCTATGTTTTCTTGAAAACCTGCGGAGAGTTTTCAAGAAGAAAGGAGCATGCATGTCCTGTATCAGCTCCCCATTCCAGAGCTCAGAACTGATTGAAAACTTGGATATCTTTTCTCCAAGAAATGTTAATTGAAAGTGGGTTTAGTGTGATCACCCCTATGACTTGGACCGGACGGCGGGATCATACGACGATCCTTGAAAGAAACATGAAATGCGACCTCACGCATCTTTACTGGCTTTTTGCCTGTTAGATCTCCACTTTGAGGAGAATAATTTGGTAAAGCCATTGATGAGTAGATTCGAGTTGCAGAAATGCTATCCGCCATGAACATGAGAATCAAGATCATTGCGGAGATGGAGAAGAAAGATTGTGTTGGACTCATCATAATTGTTTTGGGTACTTGGTATGGTCACTATGGTAGCCTTTTATATATATATTGGAGAAGGCTGTTTTCAAAGTGCTATAACACTACTTGCGGAGAAATTGTAAGTGCTGAAATGCCCTTAACAAATCTCGCGTATTTAGTCGACCCTAAAGGAAATCTAATTCTTTGCAAGTCCAAACAGAAGCTTGAAGAATTAAGTATATATAATTTAACCCTTTTATTCCTTTATTTGAAAAAACGAAATCATTCTGCTTAAGCTAAAAGCAGGATATTTAAAGTTATATATATATGGACTTCTGCATTAAACTCCAAACTGCCCCTTTATGTTTTCGGAGAGTTTTCTTTCAAAACTATTAAAATCATAAGGTAATTGGTGCATTTCAAATTATATTTTTCTAAGAAATAATTAAAAAAATTATTTAAAATTAATTATTTTATATTTTGAAATCGTTTTAATATACTAATTAATATAAAAAATAATTTTAAAAAAATAAAAAATAAATATTATTTTAATATATTTTTAAACAAAAAATATTTAAAAAAAATAAGTATTATTATTCTCTCACACATAAGTCGTAAGTCGGTAAGCATATTACTTTACCTTAAATGAAGAATAATATATACCACTTTTCTAAGTGGAGAATTGTATTAAATATTTGAGTATCTGATGGAGGCATGTGATGTGAAACGTTGGGATTGAAAAGAGGAGGGTCGAGGGAAAATCAAAGGAAGGGACGTGGTGGTTACAAGGTTGACTTGTGTGGTAAGGGAATGATGATATTTTAGAATTTAGGAAGAAAGCGATGGCACGTCGGCGACGTGCATAGAAATATATGGTTGATGTAAAGTTTTGCGTGATGTTCTACCAAAAATACATATAAAAAAGGACGCCCTCGTTTTCTTTCCGGTTGTTTTTCTGAGAAAAACTTGATGTGAGCTTCTTAATATTGTTGAATATAAACCCTACTTTTGAGTTGATGTTGTTTCTCTCTCTAGTCCTATCGTGGTCGATGCATTGAAGGAGACAAAGGTTAAAGATATGAAGTATATACTTCAATTTTCAGGTTGACATATTTATTCGTAATTATACCCATATGACAGCAACAGTATCGATCCCTTGTAATTTTGACTATTAAACCAGTTCATAGAGTTTTAAATAAAGAATAAAAAAAATATGAAATATTATCCTAACAGCATAGAATATAAAATAAAATCTTCAAAATCTAAAGGATAAATATTTAAAGTTAGAGAGAGAGAAAAAGAGTAAAAGGGAAAAGGCGAATTAGCTTCTCCAATCCAAAGGCAATCAATAATGGTCCATTAGGCAGGATTATATAGACGCGCGCTGTGCTATGGATTGTTTGAAAAATTTTAAGCACACAAAAAAAAAATGCTTAGACGATAATAATATTTATAAAGTAGTAAGAAGAATCTGATACTCAAATTATTAATTTATTGGATCTAATAAAACCAGGTAGTCTAATAATCTAATTTAAATTACAGGTAAATGATAACAAACAAAATATATAAAAAAAAAAACACTTGAAACAATCAATCAAAACATATGAGCCACCAATATTATATTCAGAAGGAAAAAGAAAAAAATTTTGTTGGTGACCCACCGATCACTTTATTGTGGGCTTGGCCATCAACAAAAAAAACAAAAAGTTTGCTAAGATGGTTCAAACCTGACCAAAAATTTCTGGATAACAATATAAGAAGAAGTTGCATGGGTCACTAGAGCAATGTCCTGGAAAAGCAAGTCAAACAAAACAAAATGAAGCAAGCATCTGTCTATATTCAATAAATCAGTTCTATTTAATTCAACAATAAAATTTCTTTTAAAAAATAAACTTAACAAAAAATAACAAATAAAAAGACATGGGGTAACGTAACTAAATAAATAAAAAATTATAAAACCAAGTTCATAGAAAGCATGAAAAAACAAACAGAGCTAGGTTTCCAATTAAATAAATATGGAATGATGAAATAAAAAAACTTAACTTAACAAATGATTAAAAAAGAACCAAATCAATTCTAGGCAAACATCATGAAACTAGGTTAATCTCCGAAGTTTGCAACCCGTGAGATTTTAAATAAGGGCTTAACCAACCTCAAATCCAAACTATTTAAATGTTGAACAATTAAATTAGGTGAAAAAAATACCGCTTTAGAAAATTTTGCAAAGCTAAGAAAAATTGAATCAAAAGAATGAGAATGAAATCTATCAGGAAAAAAAAAACATTACAGATGGTGGAATAAAAAAAGCAGCAATAAAAAATGAGGATCGAATTTGACAAAGCAAAAAATTGATTGAGGATGAAATTGAAAGAAAAATTTAATTTAATCAATTATTTCAAAGAATATAAAACAAAAAAGGGAACTAAAAAAAATAGAAGTTTAGGGGCTTACTTGAAAAATCAAGTGGCAGGGCACAAACATCAAGGAAGAGAGAGGAAAGAAATAAAAAAAAAATGATCGTTAGTAACAAACCAGACATCTAATCAAAGCCCACGCCACATATCCAAAGATGAGACATCGAGAAAATGCTAAAGCCACCCTGGAATGGCCTTTTTGGCTGCTGGAATCGGCTACACGTGTCATCCAAAGATTGCAAAGCGGCTGACACTTGTATGGCGCACATTAACCTTTTTTTAATTATTAAAATCCTCAAATTACCCCACCCAACCAATTAATTATGAAAAGATCAAGAAGAAAATGACACAAATATCACTTAGCTTGAGTTAAATTATTTGACACCAAAAACATCAAAGTCTTTTTATTATCCAACAATATTAAAAATAACTAAAAGATCCTCCATTTTTCTGTTAGTTTTTTATTATTATTCTAAGGGTTACTGTGCATTTTTAATTGAAAATATAGAACTAACCTTGAGTCGAAGTTCAAAATTTGATTTCTTATAAGGGTAGTGTTGTAAATTAATTATAGAATTCAAACCCAAAATACTCGTCTTGCAACCAATCAATTTTAGAACATCATAATTATCCCAAGACAAAGACTATTTTACCCCTAAACACATGGCAAAAAATTTCTCTATTTTTAAGGTCAAGAAAGAAAAAATATTATTCTCGTCCACGGTAAATTATGTCCGGTGAAAGTGTTTTCTCCATTGCTTTTAGTTTTTTTCTTTAATTGTGCCTAAGCAAATAATCATTCCTCATTTTGGTTACGTATAACTAACACCATGATTTTAATATAAAGGTGTGTCGATCACCAAATTAATAAAGAACCTAAAATGTTCTATACAAAAAGAAAGGATATATAAATATTCATATGAATGCACCTAGCATACCATCAAATGTTACATGTGTGGTGGGGAAAAAGTTATTTAGTTAAGCAACATCAATTTGCTTTTTGGGAAAAATTTCAACAAGAAGATTGTGTTGGACTAGATAAGTTTTGGACCAATATTAAGATTCATACAAATTGAAATTTAGCCAATGAGAGGGTTGGCTTTTGGAATTATGCTATCAACCACAAAATCTTGAACCTAAAAAAGAAAAGCCTTTTTTTTATTCTCTTTCCCTTTAATTGATAGTGTCAAATGTGCTCATTAAAAAGGGGAATCAACTATGATTTTCTATTTTGAGAATAGCTTTGGTGAGTATTTAAAAACAAAATTTGTTTTGACAACAAAATTCAACGTAATTTTCATGCAAATGCAAATTAGTATTACACTAGTTGCATTTCCTACGCTCCGTTGTGGTTATAGATTCTAGATGTTAAGTGATGTTGGTTTAGTGAACATAAGAAAATGAACAAGTTATGAAGAACTCTTCACAAGTGTTATTAAACCTGACATGGTACGTTAACATTAAAACCCCTCGACTCAATTTTTTTACATAGCCTAAGCTTGAAATTAATCATATGGAAGTTGTCCCAACATGATCGAGTTGCTTTGACGACGCCAAATACAATCTGAATGATGGATAAAAACATGAGTCAACTTTAACAAAACAATTAGCATGGCATTTTTTTGTTTTAATTTTAAGGCGGAGACCAAGTGAATCAACTCGGGCTCAATCCAAAATTTATAACTTGGATCATGAACATAATCACAATGCACTAGCATGGTAGGTCAACTATCGTTTTTCATTCTCGTGCCTTTATTCTCTCCCTAACCAGCCCTGCATTGGGTATGGATCAAGTGAAATTCAAGCCTAAATTGAAGAGTTATTAGATAATTAAGGAATAATTTGAAAGAAAATGGCTTAGACTTAGGTTGGATGAAACTTGGGACTCAATTATAGGGTTCTTATACAATCAAGGATCAAAGTTAATGAAGGGGGGAATAGTTGGCCTGTAGAGAACATGTGTCATCATATGTGGCATCCTCTATCCTCCAAAAGCAATCTTTCTTGGTGTCTTTGGATGCATGTTGATAGTATCTCCCATTAAAGGTGGCTTGTGGGGTCGTTTCTTTCCCTTCAGCGCTGACAACTAATTTTCCTCCTTTTTTTTTTTCTATATTCTCCCCTTGAATTCCATAGATTTTTTATTTTTTACTTCCTTTAAGGGATTGATTTTTTTTTTCTTCTAATTGTCAATTATAGTTCCTTGAGTAACAATATTATGCAAAACCGAGTTCGAGTCAAATGACAGATTTTTTGTGCCCTCAAGAATCTTACAGCAAGCTCATTAAAACAAACCATCAATGCCAATTTTGAATAAAATACATGTGAGAAAATCAAATAAATAAAAAATTTCAAGGACAAAAACTAGGAAAAAAAATTAATTTGTGAATCCACATTAATAATGACAACAGCAAACGCAATAATAGATTGCTGATTTAGTTTTTCTTAATAATAATAATAATAAATATGGAAACTCAAGGGATAACTCAACTGATCAGATTTTGAGTTTGTTCTCTAATGATCAAGAGTTCGAGTTTTCTTAAGACTACTAAAAGTTTACATGGTTGTTAATTTTAGGACCCGTGGAATTAGTCAAGGTACACACAAACTGGTCCAAACACCCACGTTAATAAAAAAAAAAAAAATTGGATATGATAATTATAATCTTTTTTTTTTCTTCAATGGGAAAGTTGTTTCCTCCTTCACTAATGGAGCTCTGCACAATGTGCCTTGTCTAGAACTCTTTTAGTTACAAAATCAACGCAAATTTGTTCAGTTAAACGTAGCATATTGCTTTTATATTTTACAACTAATTAAAACTATTGTTCTATGTTTAAAAGTAATTGAGCATATATCTGTACGTCCCTTAGAAGCAACTTCGGATTTTATTTTCTTGTCTATTTTGTAACTTGATGCTGTTTTAGGGGGAAATTGTTTTTTCTTTCTTTTTCTTTGCTTGTAGCGGTGGCTTCGCGTACTTGCAACTTTGCTTGCTTCTCCATATTTTAGCGTGGGTGTTTCGTAATTGTGGTATCGTTTACTTTTACTATTACTATAAATGTTTCAATTCATGAAAAAAAAAAAAAAAAGGTTTTCACTTCGGACTGGCCATAGAAAAAGGCTTTGGGACAGAAAGCCTTAAGAGTTGGAAATTAGTAAGTCACTATAAAAGTAGTTCTTGCTTCTCGGATGTCCTCATTTCCTATGGCAAGTCTTACCACTTAATTCTAGTAGTTGAGTTTGTCCCTTTTTTCTCAATATAATATTAACAGATTGATTATAGAGTTTGAATAATCGATTAATAATAATACCTCTCATTTTTGTTTTCTAAAAATAGCAAAATCCTCTTATATAATGGACATTCATTTCACGTTAATTATCTCCTATTTCTTCTTTTTTTTTAATATTTTGAAGTTAAGATTAAAATAAAGAAAAAATATCTTTATTTATGACTGTATCTGAAATGTTAAGGCATCGTTGGACGCAACGATTTCATCATTGTTTTTAAAAAATTTTGAATTTATTTTTAATTTTTTTATTAAAATTTTATAGATTGATATTAAAAATTAATAATTTTTTAAAAAATATTATTATTTTAATATATTTTTAAATGAAAAACAATCTCAACTTCTATCTTAAACACCCTTAAGCTCAGATGGTTAGAACGGCTGTGCTAATAACACGAAGGATGCTAAGATTTCTGTGTTTGGTTACAACTACAGTTTCCAATCAATCATGACAAGTCTTACGCCAATTGAAGGACCAAAACATGGAAATTGGATGAGTAGTATTGAACATAATTTCATGATTAAAAACTGCGACATCAGGGCACTGCATATCCTGGTGAATGTACAGACGCTGAGAAGATCACACAAGAAATCCCACAAGAGAATATTACTGTTAGGATCCATCCACCTAGGAACTTGAGCACAAGTTTCCAATTAACATTCTGCATTACGATACAACTTTTTTCATCATAATCCCTCTTGAAAAGAATGTCATATATATGGCATGTTTCCAAGGGTCGTGGCGTAATGGTAAAGGGTTTGAGATTTGCATAGCAGGTCTCGAATTCGAGTCAAGACGTGCATCTCTTGTAAGAGCCTAGAAGTCAGGGTTTTACTCGTTCACCTGAACTCACAAAATACGCTTTCAGGGATGGAGTTTGCTCGAATCCAAAACAAAAATGTTCTGTTTAGCCTCGGACAATTCCATGCTCAGTTGCAATCTGATATGGAATTTGATGGTGGTTTTAGAGATTAGGCCATTATTTACGAGGAGGAAACCTTACCCGAATGTCATCGACCATTCCAACTCCTAAAAGAGATCCAACAAAAGCATGTATACTTGAAGCAGGAAGATTCATTCTAGTGACCATCATCACTGCTCTGCCACAGAGGAAAGCTGTGATGCCAACCCTCTTGAGTTACTCATGTAAGTTAGCTTCCCACCCAGGCATCGAGTCAAGCGCCGTCCACATAGGAAAAATCCCATCGCAGCAACTAGTCCGCTAATTGCTCTAAACCACCATTCCACATGCACACACTCCTGGTTACCGTGTGCATGGTCATTGCAAGATAGTTTGACAAAAACCAGTAGAGAGAAAAGTTACCGTAAAAGGATGGAGTGTGTACGGAGATATTTATGGTTTTAAACTTACCACATCTTCCCGATCCCGTAGATATTTAATTCTATGATCAAACACGTCAAGAATAGCTGCATATGGGCTTGCAATGGCAGCAACCTCAATAGAAAACTGAAGACTGCAGCATACCAGCAGATTTGGATTGGTCTGATGTATTGATGTACATGAAGGCATGAGGCGAATGTGAGCAAAAGAGAACTTCTACTTCATCTAGAGACAGGGTAAACATACGCGAAGATGCATGAAGCATGGAGGTGTGGGAAGCTGAAGAAGTCTTCCATTTCATCATATTTTTCTGCTAAAGCATGTCGAACAAGAGTTCGACTGTCATACTCTATAACCTTTAACATCAGAACCAAATTGTTAAGATATGCTATCATTCTAAAGAATGATATAGAACTGTGATAGGAGATAAAGAGCGAAGACCTACAGGGCGTATAATCGAAATCGCAAATTTTCTGATATATGTAGAGGCATCCGACGTTAATGTTCTTTTCTCAATCCTCTGGAAGTTCCTTGTTTGAACCATCCTATTTGGAGTAGATTCAAGCAACTGTTTGAGTTGTGTTAATTGATCTGTAGAACTTTTCTGAGAGACTGATTGTGTCTGCTGAAAATCTTGAATTTGCTGTTGAGAATCATGGATCTTATCCGGTAGTGGTGAGTCCCAACTCCTCTCTTCCTCTTCATAGACTGTCTCAAGAACTCTCGTCTGCATGAAATCCCTCAACATTTCTTCGATATCTTCGTGGTTCTTCTCGTCATCTTTTATTGAACTTGTTTTATCCTGAATTTCTACGCATTGATGATCGATCGATCTGCTTTTCTTATTGGACTTACAATTTGGAATATCATTGGACTTCTTTATGGTCAAGGAAACTATCACAACCTGTTGCAAAATTAAATTCAGTCCTGGACAAGAATAAAAAGAAATAATGATTGGAACATCCAGTGGATAGCAGAACTTTAGGTTATGTTTCCTTACCAATGACAACATCGCTCCAACTAGTGTAGCAACCAAAACAGCAACTATAGTAAGCCATGTATTGATAGATATAATGTTTCCATTGATCTGCATACAATTATGAGGTGATTATCTTATTGAACTATCCATTCCCTTTTAGAAAATCAAACAGAAGTAACAGAAACAAAAAATAAGGTTTCATGCTATCCTGTTTGACATTTGTTTAAACTTCATCTATCTATCTAACTAGTCACGGCTTGGGTTACTTCAGACAAAAAATTACTACTAGTCAGCTACGAAACACGACAGGATCTTCTCCTGCCTAGGAGGAAATGTCCTCTTTAACATAATGGACTGCCTGGATGAGGGAAGTGATGCAAATCAGGACATAGGACTTCATACGACTCCAGGAAGTTGATGCAAATTAGGATACAGGACTTCATACGACTCCAGGATTAAAGCCTCCATCAACATAGGAGTCTGCAATTTTATTTCTTTCCTGTTATTACTTTTCTAGTTTATTAGTTTCCTAGTTGGATTTGAAATTTTATTCTGTTATTCTTTTCCTAGTTTATTATTGTCTCCTAGTTAAAACTGGAGACTGTATTAGTATTTAAAGAGGATGAACGTAATACAAAGGCAGTTAGTTCTTTGCCATCCTACGAGTTCTGCTTTGAGTCTTCATTGGAGTGATTCCAATACACAGAGAGATTCTGTGCTAATTCCTACTTGTTTATATTCACGTAAAGCTGCCCCAACAGACCATTGGCACCAAATTGGTATCAGAGCACATTGTGGTTACCCGGTTCCATTCATTACAAGTGTTTTACGTCCATGCCTGTAACCCGCAGTGGTCACTCATACGCCATGGCAACCAACCAAAATCTGAACAACCCAATTCCACCCAACCAAAACCCAAATAACTCAAACCCACCCAACCAATACCCAAATAACTCAAACAACCCAAATTCCAGCCAGCAAAACACAAACCCAAACCATCAGAACTCAAACACCCGAGACACAGATCAGCCTCAACTACAACACCAGGTTGATCAGATCGCCACAATGATGGAGCAACTTATTCATCGATTAGATCTTATGGAGGAGCGTTGTGCTCAAGAGGAACATGGATCCTTTAATCGCTCTGGACACAGAGCAGTACATAGAGAAAGGCTGGGCGACAGTGATGTTTATGAAGAAAACAGAAATCAGGAGTTTGAAAATCATGAACCACGAGTTCGGCATCATAGGCAAAACATGCACAGAGGAAATACGGGTCATGGTGCAGGTTATCAACCTCTTGATGAATTGACCAAAAGAATGAGAGTTGACGTTCCAGATTTTCTTGGAAAACTAGAACCCAATGCTTTTGAAGATTGGCTAACAGCTATCAAGGATTACTTCGATTGGTTTGCTGTTTCAGAAGATAGGAAGGTTCGTTATGTTCGGATGAAATTAAAAGGCCATGCACGGGCATGGTGGGGGAGTGTAGAGGAACAATTACGCCGAACACGTAGACCAGCAGTTTCAAATTGGGAAGAGATGAAAGAGAGACTCAAAGAAAAATATTTACCTCTTGACTATGAGCAGATGATGTTCGAGGAAATGTTGCAGCTCAGACAAGGTTCATTAATTGTTGATCAATTTACAGATCGCTTCCACGAGTTGACTGTGCGTAGCAAGGTTATGGAAACTGAACAGCAAACCTTAGCTCGATACCGCACTGGATTACGCAATGACCTGCGTAAGGAGATGTGGACTGCACGGCTAATCAACGTGGAAGAGGCATATCAATTGGCACTCCGTATTGAGAAACAACTAAGGCCTTCTGTTGGAAAAAAAGTGATGTCCTGGGATTCAAAGTCAGAGTTTGTCCCAACATCTTCAACCCAAAGACTCCCACCACTAAGGGATCAAATTAGAAGTGGGGTCAACGGAGATTATAAAGGAAAAGCCAAAGCCTTTAACGAAGGACCACAATGCTACAAATGTAAAGGCTTCGGTCACTATGCTGTTGTGTGTCCTACAAAAGATAAGAAATTAGCCTTTATTTGTGAAAAAGAATTATTTGTGGAGGACACTGTTGATGACACGGAGGAGGAAGAAATTGACGGGTATAGACTTAGTGACGAAGAACACTTGAGTGCATCCGAATTACCCAGCTGCGTTATCCATCGAATATTAACAGGAACAAGAAAGGAGCTCCAGACTAATCCCGAATGGTTACGCACCAATATTTTTCACACGCGCATGGAGCATAATGGTCGGGCTTTGAATGTCATTATTGATAATGGCAGCGGCATGAATGTGATCTCTGAAGCTGCCATTGAACGTTTGGGGCTGAAGACTGAAAAACACCCCACCCCTTATCGGATTAGCTGGGTTAATGAGGCCAATTCTGTCCTAGTAAAGCAGCGTTGCTTGGTTAAGTTTTCATTGGGAAAAAAATATGTTGACGAAGCCTGGTGTGATGTAATTCCTATGACTGTATGCCACATGCTACTGGGGCGTCCGTGGCTCTATGACCGGAGAGTTCTCTATGACGGGTATGCTAATACCTATTCTTTTCATTTCCAAGGAAAGAAATTTGTTTTGGATCCCCTACAAATTTCAGAGTTTGATACAAAAAAGGAGGTTGTCCCAGTTTTAACAATGCGACAATTTTCTCGAATTGCCAAAGAGGAAAACATGGTACTATTAGTAGTGAACCGTGAAGTAAAGCAGGAGAGCGACATTATTCCAACAGATCTTCCAACAGAGTTTTTGACAATACTGGACGAATTTCAGGATATCATGCCTGATGAGGTACCAAGTCGACTACCTCCAATGAGGGAGGTACAGCACGCCATTGATTTAATTCCGGGATCAACCTTGCCTAATTTACCACACTACCGCATGAGCCCAACAGAGAATGAAGAGCTCAGTCATCAAATTCAACAGTTACTGGACAAGGGTTTCATTCGAGAAAGTCTCAGCCCTTGCGCTATCCCGGTTTTACTTACACCAAAGAAGGACGGTAGTTGGAGGATGTGCGTTGATAGTCGCGCAATTAATAAAATAACTATCAAGTACCGGTTTCCTATTCCTCGTCTTGATGATATGTTAGATTTATTATGTGGCTCCTCTATTTTCACTAAGATCGACCTCCGGAGCGGTTATCACCAAATTCGCATCCAGGTGGGTGACGAATGGAAGACAGCATTCAAAACGAAAGATGGGCTCTTTGAGTGGCTAGTCATGCCATTCGGACTAACCAACGCACCAAGCACCTTCATGCGTGTAATGACGCAAATTCTCAAACCATTTTTGGGAAAATTCGTTGTTGTTTATTTTGATGACATCTTAATTTTTAGCCGAAGCGTGCAGGAACATTTAAGCCATGTCGAACAGGTTCTGAAGGTCCTAAAAACTGAACAGCTTTACATTAACAAAGACAAGTGTTCATTTATGAGGAAAAGTGCCAAGTTTTTGGATTTTATAATCTCTAATCAAGGCGTGGAGGCCGACCCTGCAAAGGTGCAAGCTGTACAACAATGGCCAACTCCCCAGAATCTATCCGAAGTTAGAAGCTTTCACGGCTTGGCCACATTTTATCGACGGTTTATTTACAATTTCAGCACAATCATGGCCCCAATCACTGAGTGCCTGAAAGGAAAAAAAATTGCATGGAGTACAGCAGCTGCCAAAGCATTCACAGAAATAAAAAAAAAAAAGATGGGGCACGCACCAGTGCTCAAGTTACCAGATTTCTCCAAAATTTTTGAAGTAGCTTGTGACGCATCACATGTGGGAATTGGGGGAGTGCTAAGTCAGGAGGGCCATCCCATTGCTTTTTATAGTGAGAAGCTTAATGACACTCGCCGGCGATACTCGGTATATGACATGGAATTCTATGCTTTAATTCAAACACTCAAGCATTGGCGCCCTTATTTGATCCACAGAGAGTTTATCCTCTTTACAGATCATGACTCCCTGAAACACTTAAATTCCCAAAACAAAATTAATGCACGACATGCTCGATGGATGGATTATCTACAGCAGTTTGACTTTGTTATTCGACATAAAGCGGGGACGGAAAATAAGGTAGTTGACGCCTTAAGCAGGAGACCACACCTATTACACATATCTTCAGCCAATGTTGCAGGTTTCGACAACATAAAAACTGAATATTCCAGCGACGAGGACTTTGGTAGTGTATGGAATAATATCTCTAATCAGGGGAACTCAGCTGAGAAGGAGTATGTGTTGCGTGATGGATTCCTATTCTACAAATCACGGCTTTGCATTCCTCGTGGCTCATTTCGGGAATTTTTGATTACAGAGCTCCATGGCGGGGGCCTAGCTGGCCACTTCGGTCATGATAAAACTTTTGCTATTGTCGCTGACCGCTTTTATTGGCCTCGATTGAGGAGGGATGTCCACACTGTGGTTGATCGGTGTCGAGTTTGCCAAATAAATAAAGGCACTAAACAACCTACAGGGCTTTACACGCCCCTCCCCATCCCAGACAGACCATGGCAGCATCTTAGCATGGATTTTGTCCTTGGGTTGCCAAGAACTTCGCGGCAATCTGATTCAATCATGGTGGTAGTTGACCGTTTTTCCAAAATGGCCCATTTTCTCCCATGCCACAAAACTTACAATGCATCCAGAGTTGCTACGTTATTCCTGCAGGAGGTCGTTCGCTTGCATGGTGTCCCAGTTTCGATAGTATCTGACAGAGATGTCAAGTTTGTAAGTTATTTTTGGAAAACGTTGTGGGCAAAACTAGGCACAAAATTGATGTTCTCTAGTGCCTTCCATCCCCAAACGGATGGCCAGACTGAGGTCACCAACAGAAGTTTGGGAAATTTATTACGCTGCCTAGTCACGGATCATGTGACCAGCTGGGATATGGTACTTCCACACGCTGAATTTGCCTTTAACAACTCTGTTAATCGTTCAACAGGCTGCACCCCATTTGAAGTGGTTTATGGCTTTCGACCCAACACTCCACTTGATGTTATTCCGTTACCATCACCACCTAGGCCAAGCGAGGCTGCGCTGGATTTCTCCAGCTATATGCGAGACGTTCACGAGGAATGCAAGCAGCGCTTGACCACCAATACCAATTCTTATGCAGCTGTGGCAAATGCAAAACGCAAGGATCGACAATTTCAAACAGGTGATATGGTTCTAGTTCGTTTGCGTCCAGAGCGTTTTCCTCCAGGGAGTTTTACCAAACTACATGCACGCAGAGCAGGCCCTTTCCAGGTCACCAAGAAAGTGGGGTCTAATGCCTATGTCATTGATTTACCCTCTGATTTTGGTATTAGTCCCATTTTTAACATTGAAGATCTTACGGAGTTCAAAGGCGAGGTTGAAAACATTACTGCCCTACCAGCACCAACCATAACACCAGAACCACGAGTTCCAGAGATTACAACACCACGAGATGAAATTGCTGCCATTCTTGACCATCAATTTGTTACCACTCGGCGTGGAGGTTATTATAAGTTCTTAGTGCAATGGAAAAATCGTCCAGGGTCAGACTCTGTCTGGTTGCAAGCTTCGGAGATCATGCGTTTACATCCTCACCTGTTCACAGCATACACTATTCAAAACTTGCCAGAGTCAAGTTCTTCAGGGAGACTGGCAGTTGATGCAAATCAGGACATAGGACTTCATACGACTCCAGGAAGTTGATGCAAATTAGGATACAGGACTTCATACGACTCCAGGATTAAAGCCTCCATCAACATAGGAGTCTGCAATTTTATTTCTTTCCTGTTATTACTTTTCTAGTTTATTAGTTTCCTAGTTGGATTTGGAATTTTATTCTGTTATTCTTTTCCTAGTTTATTATTGTCTCCTAGTTAAAACTGGAGACTGTATTAGTATTTAAAGAGGATGAACGTAATACAAAGGCAGTTAGTTCTTTGCCATCCTACGAGTTCTGCTTTGAGTCTTCATTGGAGTGATTCCAATACACAGAGAGATTCTATGCTAATTCCTACTTGTTTATATTCACGTAAAGCTGCCCCAACAGACCATTGGCACCAGGAAGAGAGTTAGAAACCCTTAGTTTTTTGTTTTCCATGATGTTAAATTTAGATTTTTTTTATAAAAAAAAAAAAAAGCACACCTGAAATATGACAAGGAGGCAAAGTAGTCCAGTAGATATTCCGTAGTCGATAGGGAGGAAAATGAGAATCCTTTTCTCTGCATCTTCTGATCGAAGAAGAAACGCCCTCAAGAGTTTGAAGAAGACGTAGGAGCATAGACAGGCGATTAATGGAGCAACTGTCCATTCAAGAGATATCCAGAGGAGTCCTCCACCATTAAAACTGTGATTTTCACTCCGCATGATCAAACTATGGCTGAAGAATAAGAATGAAGATCGAAGTGTCAATTGAATGCCAAACCACAGAAATTACATTTAAAGGTTCTACTATAATGCAAGTATGCACAAAAGGAAATGATTAGAAAGGAGGGAAATGAAATAATCCGGAGAGTCATTTAGTATGTGATCATTAGGAATTTAACGATCAAAAATATAAATACTTCTTTCATTTCATCAATTACACAAATTTGTTATATATTTTACCACATTTTGACCGATAAGTATAGGTTTTTCTACCTTGTTCCATAAGGGTATGTAGCCAAAACCTCCAGTGACAAGGATGGTTCCTAACAGGGCACTCTGTATTGACTGCTTAGATGAGACTGGTAAATCCCAATAGGTTGCAACTGCAAGCCAGATCGCTGCTCATATCATCAAAGGCCGGTAGAAGTTAAAGAAAAAAATGTACAATAATATAGCTGTTAGCTTGGCATTCAAAATCACATGAAATGCTCAAGTATTATCACTACCTTATACATAATTATTTAATTTTAATTACAATATAAAATAAAATGGTAGAATTTAAACTTTGTAATACTATATCAAATAATAATTTCAACAGCCAAAAGCTTAAAATTGATGGATAGGGCTTCATGGGTTTATAGTATTCTCCACAAATCATAAACTCTCTTTTTAACATTTTCATTTGTTAAATAAATAATCTTGGCATCAAGATTGATAAATATGAAAGGAGTACCTGCAGTGATTAGAGCAACTACAAGGCTCCACATCAAAAAATCCGCGTCTGGTTGCCTTTCTTTGACAAACTGCAGTGACAAGGCCATATTAGTTCATGAAAGAAAGAGCATTTCATAGTTTTTAATTGACCATGTTTATGGACAAATATTCATTTACACACATCAGAAAATAAAGAATCGACAGTGCTCTTGCTTGTAAAGGCAGCTCCCGGAACATAGATTAGGCAAGCGATTATTGAGGCCTTCAAAAGAGTCAAAGCTCCTGATCCTACTGGTGTTGAAAACTGCAAATTCAATAAACTTTATAATTTGTACAAAATATTGAAGTAAATAACATAAGCTCATGCAGTTTGTGTCCTGAGCCTGCAATAAGTTGTACACACTTCCTAGAGTATTTTCTATGTAAACATAATACTTGTTTACCACACACGTATTGCTGAAGAAAAATAGAACAAGGAAAAAAGAAAAGGAGACAGTCCAACCGGAGCTGTGAGATTGTTTGCACCAGCAGAAAATGCCACAGCAACGGTAGCAAAAGCTCCGAAAATCGGTATCCATTGATACGTCTCTTTCCACCTTCCGACTATTGCAGCGGTCAAATCAACAGCAACCTTTCCTTCCTTCGAGGACATTAGTTTAGCTAGCTAGGAGTCTCTCTGAGCGCAATAAAAATTTTGTACAAGGAATTAGAGGAGAAGAATGTTGAATCGAATGCATTAAGATTACATTGTTTATATCTCTCGAGGACTGGATGAACCGGCCTCATTGTTGGTTTTTGGAGTGTTCTAGTAATTGTTTCGTCGCATGTCTCACATGAAGAGGGATTAGCCCTTGTTTTCCCCGGAACTTGGGGTCCGACATTTTTTGACTCTCAAGAATGAATAGTGGATCAAGCATGGGAAGACATTTTTTGACTCTCATTAATTTGAAGGGGCAGTCCCTTGTATTGCTTTTTAAGCAAATGGCATATTACCTTCTTGTTGATAAATGTTAAATAGAAAGAAAACAGTAGAAAAGATGCTTATTTTCAATCTCACCCCAGAAGATGGGCTGCATAGCATAACTGCTTTGTCTTCACCAAAGATGAAAATTATTGTCTTCCATGGAAATATCTCCCCGGAGTATCGGTGATGGCATTTATAAACTAGTGTTTTCTGATTCACGCTCAACTGTTTTGTTTCTTTCTCTTTGATTTTTTAATCCTCCACCATACAAGTCTCGAATCAATTTCTCATATAAGAATCTTCAAGGGATACACAATCAATTACTTTTTATTAAACAACTATAATGTATATAAAAATCTCCATTAGTTCGACCATTAGAATACTTCTCTTGTATCTTCTGAAAATCAGCATCTTTAGTGTACAACTCCTTCAAACACTCAAAACCAAAATCTCGTGTAGGGGCCCGACCCCTGCAAGAAAATTTTTCTCAGCCCCTCCCTTGTATAAAATAATTAGAATTTTAACTACTTCTCATTTTTTTTTTTTTTCAAAGGAGACCTACTTCTTCTATTTTTCCTAGCCCCTCCCTGCATCATCCAGAACCAATGTTGATTTTTTTTAAAGGGACCCACATTCTTTTAATTTGGCCCCCCTTCATTTTTTTTTTCTTATTCCGCCCCTATTTATATATATCTTCACCTAATAAAACTAGACTTCTAAAGGAATGTAATACACTTGGACATTGTATCTATACTGATTTTTTTTTTTACTATTTATAGACTTCAATCTTCATGATTTGAATATAAAATAAAATCTCTATTAATCAAATTAACACTCCTAAATTTTTGAAACCCTTACCACAACATAAAATTCTTTATCATAGGTAGTTCATTTCAAGCCAACTTTCGTTTACGCCTAAAATACCTTTAACATAAAATTTTTATTTGACTTCTTGTACATTTAGAATCAATAAATAAAATACTTTTATTTCATAATAAATGCAATTGATTGATCTTTTTTAAAAACACAATTACTTAAACATGAAAAAATAAAAATATAAAAATTCGAATAATTTTTTTAGTAAAATACAAATACAAAAATTGTGATTATATCTAATGAGATTATATAAACATATACATAGCTAGTTTAGATTAGAGTAAGTCACAGTATTCCTTCTCATGTATGATGAAAAATACTCAAATGTACAGATTTCACTAAAGTCCTAGTAATTTTTATGAAAATGTTACAAAAATCCACTTTTATGCCTAAAATACCTTTAATATATTCTATTTTTGCGATGTTAGATTGATAGGTTTCCCCAATTGTTTAATCTATATCTATTTTTAAAGAAAAAAGGCTTTCAAGATATATAACATTATTAATTATTATTGTTGTTGTTAATAAAAACTAAAAGAAGAGGTGAATTTATTGTTTATATCCTCATATTTTTTTTTTATTTTTTAATATAACATTAATTAAAAATTATTTCAATTACATGATTTGAGTTACAGTTTTAATAAGTTAACTTTGATTATTTTTTTGTATTTTTTTATTTATAATTAAAAATTATATTTTATAATTTATTTTAATTTATTTTTTATGATATTATATCGATCATATGTGTTTGATGAGTTTGATGTTATTATATCAAATTAATTTATACATAGGTAAAAGTTTTTTCTACTAAAAAAAATACATTAGTAACTCCTAAATACTGTTTTCTGCACGTTAAAAAAACGTGTTTCGACCTGCACGTAGAATATTATATATTGTAGATTTGGAGCTCATTGAAAGAGTTTTTTTTATTATTCTTCTTCATACATATTGTACTGAAACTCATAATTATAAGAAGTTATGTAATTAAAAGAAATAAAATGCTCTGTCATTCATTTATTTAAAAAAAGGTACTACCATGGCATCAATATTTGTCCTTGTGTACGTGCACACTGCACCGTGCATGTATGTGTTTTTTATTGTCCTCGACCAGCTGTTTGACTCAGGCCAGCGAAGGGGTGGAGTCAGAACGGAATACCATGTTTTTCGAAATTAATTTATGAAAATTAAATCAAGTTGGGCGAGTTGAAAGTATCCCTATCAACTCTTAAAATAATGTGGGTTTTATATCAACTAACGCACATAGAATCAACCTAATAAAAAAGCAATCACATAAGAAAGATAAATTGGATGGATGATCCAATTTGTTATTCAACTAGATAAGAGCATGTGATATGCTGGATCCTGCCTAAGTTTTTTTCAATATAAAAAAGAGCCAAGGTGATGTAAGCATTCAAAAAAAAAGCCAAAAAAATTAAAGACTTTAGTTATTGACTCAATTGTATTTAATAAATTCAGTTAATTTAAATAATATAAATAAAAAAATATAATGACAATAAATGAATTCATAAAAAAAAATTAATAACGAAAAAAAGGTCAAAAAAACAAAATCAAGTCCACCAAGATTAACATGTCAAATCCATGACTTAATCATGATATCGGTGTAACCCCATTTAAAGAAAATTAAATAAAATCATGAAATTTAATTATAAAACAATCTAACATTCAAGGGTGAAATCAGGAAAAATAAAATAAGCAATGAAAAAATAAATTCATATTAACCCGAGTTAACTTGCCAACCATACAGAAAGGAAAGCGAAAGAAAAAAAGCACAAGATCAATTCCCAATAAATCAAATGTTCAAGGATAAAAATAAAAAAATTTAATTTTAAAAAAAAAAAACCGAAGTCAACCCATATTAGCCTTCAAAACTTGTGAACTCAGTCAAGAGCCCAAGACCAATACCATAGAAAACAAACCTTGAAAGCAACAAAGTAGAATTATAAATCAATAACATGTTAGGGGATGAAATTAAAAAAAAAAACAATAAAAAAACTCTCTAAAACAAAACAAAAATAACAATTGAAAGAATGAAGATTAAATTTAATATAAAAATAATTTTATATGAACTGTTGAGGGGTGAAATTAGGAAAGTGATAAAAACAAACAAACAAAAATCAAAATAATAAGAATCAAATTTGAAAATAAAATCAAACCAAATGATAAGTGATGAAATTGAAAAAACAAATTAATCAAAATAGCAAATAAAAATAATTCAAATAGCAATAAAAAAAATAAAGATCAAATTATATGAAGAAAAAAAACAAATGAAAGGACACATATATTCTTTGAAAAGAGGAAGAGAGAAGAATGGAGAAATGAGAAGAAAACAATCAACTAGAACCCAACAATTGATTCGACCATCACACTCGTGAAGCCCGTTGGAAATACCATGATGAGACGCTTATAATTTCATCATGAAAGGTGGTGTTTAGAGAATGAACAATGTCATACTAGTCATTCATATGTTAGCGTGTACGCGAGATATGCCAATAGTTTTTTTAATTAATATTTAAATAACTAAAAAATCAAATCATCCCCTGACCCTTCATATTAACTACAATAAAGCCAGCTTGGAAAGATGCGGGTACTATTGGTTGCAAGTTTTATATTTTTTGCTTAAAAGGCTATGTATGTATTTATATTGTTAATAAATATGTTAAAATACCTTATTGACCCAAACAGCCTATTAATAAATATGATTAATTATTGTCGTTTGTGTTAAGTCCTCAATTCTAGTTAAAAGTATCAATTCTTCAACGTTTTGTTTTTTTTTTCATTGTTGCTAGAATTTATGATGTGAGGTTTTGGAATGGAAATCTAATTAATAAAGTGGAGATTATACTTATTTATTGACGGTGCCAACCAACAACCAACAACAAGGTTTTTTAGTAATTTCACAAACCCTGTCAGCCATGTGAATTTAATATTGAGGTATATAATTATTAGGGTTTTTTTTTTCCTTAAAAAAAATGGTTCCCTCCCACCACACCCGCCACCAAAGCCACACCAGACGCCACCTTTCTTGTTCATGAGAAGAGAGAAAAATTAGGTAAAGAGCGCAAATTGGTCAAACAACGCCCTCCGTCTCAGCCACTCATTTTACCCCAAAATCTCCTATCTATTTCCAACGCAACCATCCAAAAGTCAATAACTTTTCAGGGATGAGAATGACATTCTACTCCCTTTCAATTTATTTAAACACATGCTGCCCACCAACTAACATTTCTTTTGGAACACCCATCGCCAACCACCTCTCGGCTCGCCGCCACGGTGATGTTGTCGGTGACGCCATCATTTCTCCGTTCATCACCTCATCTACAAACTCTCACATCCACGTGGCAACATCATCAACATGGATGGAAAGCTTCTAGTCTCCCTTGGGTATATTCAGATCCTCCATGGACCACGCTATTTCTTACTTTTTTATCCATTTTTCTTTTCTTGGATTAAACTTTGGATTGAAGCTTTTTCCTATCCTATCTTATCCATTGCTTTCCCCCCCCACTTTATATCCTTCCTAATTATATTCCATCCATTACAAGACTTGATGTTTCTGATATTTTTATTTTTTTTATCCGATAATAATAAAGATATTTTTAAATTTATTAAAGTTATTTTTATTTGGAAATGTATTAAAATAATATTATTTTATTTTTAAAAATTTATTTTCAACATCAACGCATCAAAAAAATAAAAAATAAAAATTAATTTTAAAAAATATATTCTTTATATTAGTTAGAGAAATTTAATAGTTTTATTAGCATTGGAGTTTGAAGTTTGAAACAGAAAAGAAATTGAGTAAAATTCTTTTATACCTTGAAGTATTTTATAATGATTTAATGAAAATGTAGAAATTTATGCATATTGCATTTTAGCTACAACTTCATTTATAAATCAATTTGCTGAGAAAATAAAAGTTCATATATTTATTTCTGGAACAAATATTTATTATCAAAATGATTTGAATTTTGAAAGAAAGAATATGTAACCAAAAGAATATTATCAAAATAATTATAGTCAAAACATAAATGTTGAAACCCGACTTGTTAATATATGTATTCTAAAATATCAAATTTATGGTAATAACACAACACTTTATAAATCATCATTAGATAAAATTTAATTTTTATCATAAATTTTAAAGTTATATGCAAAAACATCATATGTTATTTATAGTTTAATCTAAAGCTTTTGGGAAAATCCGAAAATCCATCATTCTTATCACCATAAGCTTATAATGTAAAATTTTAATAATTTTTTTAATTTATTTTTTGAGTGTTTTTAAAAAAATTTAATGTGTTAATGTTAAAAATATTTTTTAAAAATAAAATAATATTATTTTATTATATTTTTAAATAATTTTTTTTAAAAAAAATCTTAATCGTTGTAGGAATTATTAGTGTATTCCTATATAAAAGTTTATATATTAAATAGCAATATTATAATATATAATTTTAGTTTCACTCGAAGTAAAGAAAGAAAAGGAAGGTGGTGAGGAGCCTGAGAAGATGATTGGTTAGCACTAAATGCAATTACCCTACAAATGAAAACAGGTGATACTCACCTTGGTTGATTAGATATCCAACGACGCGTGGGACAGGCAGTACATTGTTCTTACTCACGTGGCTTTGTTTAAAACCTGACACGCGTGCAGCTGCTTAACGAAAGGGAGTAAGAGCGCGTGACACTAAGACTCCACTTTGCCAGCTGGCGTTACTGGGTAGTCTACTGGCGACCTTATCCTCTTCTTTTTTATATAATATTTTTTCTGGTAATTAATAAAAAAAGAAAAAACATAAAACAAAAGAAAGAAAGAAACATTGTTTATTATTGTATTGTAGCAGTTGTATAGTGTTTACATGGATAGATAGCAAGAAAGAGGAGAGGAGAGGAGAAGAGAGAGAGGTTGTTAATGTGACTCTTGAGATAACAGAGAGGAACCGAAAGCCAGACCCCAGAATTCTTTCTTTCTTTGTTGTGAAAGATAACATTTTTTTTTAATTATATTTCATTTCAGATCCAAAGATTATTAAGGTGCAAACTTTCTTGCCCTTCAAAGGTTAGTTTTTTCAACATTTGGAAAGTTTTTCTTTTTTAATCTCATACAAGAAAGTTTGTTAATCTGGGGTAATTTCTTTTTTTTGTTGAATTCGAATGTAAAGTTTTAGTCTTTTTTATAATTCATCTTTGCTTGATCATTTACTATATTTGGATCTCAGTTATACGTTTAATTGGATTGTAGCCATTAATCATGTGTGGATTAAGATTGGTAATTACTGTATCTCTGATTATGGTGCTTGCTTCTTACCCTTTTCAGATCCTGTCAAATTATAGTGATTTCAAAGGGAAATCAATACTGGGGTTTGGTTTATAGTAAGTTTTGAGTAGACGTTGTAGTGTTTGTAGTTCTGCATTGTTAAAGAAAGAGGGTCAAGATGGTGTCTAGATCATATACCAATCTTTTAGATCTAGCTTCAGGTAACTTTCCGGCAATGGGTCAACCTCGGGAGAGAAAGCAGTTGCCTCGTGTAATGACAGTTCCGGGAGTTATTTCCGAGCTTGATGATGATGCGGTCTCAGATGTACCTTCATCAGTAGTTCAGGACCGCATGATCATTGTAGCGAATCAATTGCCGGTAAAAGCAAAGCGTAGGCCAGATAATAAAGGATGGAGCTTTAGTTGGGATGAGGATTCTCTGTTATTGCACTTAAAAGATGGTTTGCCAGAAGATATGGAGGTTTTATATGTTGGTTCTTTGCGGGCTGATGTCGACTTGAGTGAACAAGACGATGTCTCTCAGGTTTTGTTGGATAGGTTTAATTGTGTTCCGGCATTTCTACCTCCTGATATTTTGTCAAAGTTTTATCATGGGTTTTGTAAACAGCATTTGTGGCCGCTTTTTCACTATATGCTTCCTTTTTCGGGGAATCATGGTGGGCGATTTGATCGATCTTTGTGGGAGGCATATGTGGCAGCAAATAAGATCTTCTCGCATAAGGTGATTGAGGTTATAAACCCAGAGGAAGACTATGTTTGGATTCATGACTATCATTTGATGGTGCTGCCTACTTTCTTGAGGAGAAGGTTCAATGCATTGAGAATGGGATTCTTTCTTCACTGCCCATTTCCTTCGTCAGAGATATACAGGACTTTACCTGTTAGGGAAGAGATTCTAAAGGCACTTTTGAATTCAGACCTCATTGGCTTTCACACTTTCGATTACGCCCGACATTTTCTTTCTTGTTGCAGTCGAATGTTGGGGTTGGAATATCAGTCAAAGAGAGGTTACATTGGAATGGAGTACTATGGTAGGACTGTTGGAATAAAAATCATGCCAGTTGGGATTCATATGGGGCAGATTGAGTCGGTCTTGAGACTTGCAGACAAGGAGTGGAGGGTAGGAGAGCTAAAACAACAATTCGAAGGAAAGACAGTTTTACTTGGGGTTGATGATATGGACATCTTTAAAGGTGTAAATTTGAAGCTTTTGGCAATGGAACAGCTTCTGAAACAACACCAAAAGTGGCAAGGAAGGGCTGTTTTGGTGCAGATAACAAATCCTGCAAGGGGACGAGGGAGAGATCTTGAGGAATTGCAGGCTGAAATACAGGAAAGCTGCAGGAGGATTAATGAAACTTTTGGTCGGCCTGGCTATGAACCAGTTGTCTTTATTGATCGACCAGTATCTCTCAGTGAAAAAGCTGCATATTTCACCATTGCAGAGTGTGTTGTTGTGGCAGCTGTGAGAGATGGGATGAATCTTACTCCTTATGAGTATGTTGTGTGCAGGCAGGGTGTTTCTGGGTCGGAGTCTGGTGCAGAATCCAGTGGACCCAAGAAGAGCATGCTGGTTGTATCAGAGTTCATTGGATGTTCCCCTTCACTCAGTGGTGCAATTCGGGTCAATCCATGGAACATTGAAGCAACTGCTGAAGCAATGAATGAGGCGATTTCAATTGCCGATTCTGAGAAACAATTGCGACATGAGAAGCATTACAGGTATGTCAGCACACATGATGTGGCATATTGGTCAAGGAGCTTTTACCAAGACATGGAGAGGACTTGCAAAGACCATTTCATAAGGCGCTGCTGGGGAATTGGCTTAAGCTTTGGTTTCAGAGTTGTTGCGCTTGATCCTAATTTCAAAAAATTAAATATTGATCATATTGAATCTGCATACATAAAGTCCAAAAAAAGAGCTATCCTATTGGACTACGATGGAACTGTAATGCCACAAACATCCATCAATAAGACCCCAAGTTCCGAGGTCATTTCAATGATAAATACTCTCTGTAGTGATGTTAAGAACACCGTCTTTGTTGTCAGTGGAAGAGGAAGAGATAGTTTAGGCAAGTGGCTTGATCCTTGCAAAAAACTTGGAATTGCTTCAGAACATGGGTACTTCATGAGGTATGTTCTAAATTACTCTTGTTTGCTACTGTTCTTCCATTTCTGCTTGACTAAAAATCATGATGTGTCAGGTGGTCTGCAGATGATGATTGGGTGAACTGCGGGCAGAGTAGTGATTTTGGATGGATTCAAATAGCTGAGCCTGTTATGAAATTATACACAGAAGCCACTGATGGATCTTCCATCGAGACCAAAGAGAGCGCTTTGGTTTGGCACCACAGGGATGCAGATCCTGGTTTTGGAGCTGCTCAGGCCAAGGAGATGTTGGACCATCTTGAAAGTGTGCTTGCAAATGAGCCTGTTGCTGTCAAAAGTGGTCAGTTTATTGTGGAAGTTAAGCCTCAGGTAAATATTCTGCTTCAAATCCAATTTACCAACTTTCTAGCTGAATGCAATTTCCTGTCAATTGCTGTTCTGATGATCAACTAAATTTTTTTTCAACCATGAAAGAAATGAACTTCTTTGGCATACCATCCTATTTGTTTTGATTGCTAGTACGAAGTGCAAACTGTTCTCATTTTCTTTAGACCAATTACATAACTTCTAGTCTGGTAAGTAAGCTTATCACGAACCTAGGTTGGAGGAGAAGCTGGTAGTTAGGGAGTGAGAATCAGTTTAATGTTTGGCATGAAAATTACAAGTTTATTTCAGGAGCAGCTAGTTAGCCAAATGGGAATTACAGATTCATGCAATCATGAAAATTCTGGAAACCTGTTTCCTTGAACACTCTTTCTAATTGTAAGTTGTGCTATAAAAGGAAAAAATAATAGTGTTGGTAAAATACTTTTTTGGACTATGGCTTGATTTACTAAACAGGTTGGGTTTTGGCCTTTTCAGTTGTCGTTATTTCTCTTTCTGAAGCAATTGCGGTGATGATGCCATAAAAGTTGCATGATTTCTTATTGATTGTCAATATTGTTTAATAATCAGTCAGTTTGAATGTTCATTATTAAACCATTGGATCATTAAAAGTTCAGTAGGAGAAAACGTTAAAGCTTGTTGATCGTGGATGTTATATCACCACTAATTGAATGGACCCTGATATTTTGTTTGACAATGAACCATGCAAACGCTCAGTGTTAACTTCAATCATAACTACAACCTACCTTTCTTCTTGATTCTTTTACTATCTTTCCTAATCAAGTGATCTATTCTTGACTAAAATGTAACCATGAAGCCTGACGCAAATTTTCATGCGGCTTTCAGGGAATCAGTAAAGGTTCCGTGGCAGAAAAGATCTTTACAACAATGGCTGAAAGCGGAAGACATGCTGATTTTGTATTGTGTATTGGGGATGACAGATCAGATGAGGATATGTTTGAAAGCATTGATAATGCAATAGCAAGTGGTATCCTTAATTCCAGTAAATCTGTATTTGCTTGCACTGTTGGTCAGAAACCTAGCAAAGCCAAGTACTATTTGGATGACACAGCTGATGTCATAAACATGCTTGAAATTCTTGCAGAAGCTTCCGATCCTTCACCCTCTGCTGGAAACTCCCCTTGAAATCTTTAAGATGATCAAGGAAGAATAACGTACTTGACTTTGATTGAGGGTAGCAATCATTTTCTGCTCATTTTTGGAAATGGCTTGTTGGAAGAGACATTTATGGCCTCCTGATTGATGGCTGTTGAGAAATGTCCAAGCGCTTGAATTTTGTCTGTGACATAACATGAACACTTCAGAGAGTGGGATTTTACTTGGGGAAATCCTAAAAAAAGTATATTTTTTAACCAGTTCAGACATGTAGGGGTTCAGGTGACCTAATGGATTTATAGGAAGACTGACATGGAATTAAAAGAAATAAATATTGCATTGCAAGCGTGTAAAGGCCAGCTGCATGGGATCCAATACACGATTGTAGGTGGCATTCATATTCAACTACATTCTTGCCTGGGTAATTCAAACGGCGGGAAGTTGGGGTTCCCGCTGTAACAGAAGCAGGTATCAGATGGTCTAAGTAGCCATGTTGAACAGAGACTATACCGGTGCAAATTTTTTCCTTTTAATTTCTTTTTTCTCTGAGTGAATTGTTTTTGGAACAATTTTTATTTTATTCCTTTGCTCGTTAAATCTGTAAATTTTATAGCGAAGTTGGGAATTTAGTTGATTTTGAATCAATTTCATTGAACGACATTGTTGCTCATGCTTACTGGAGTGCTGGATGATTCTTGACCTGTTTGTAAACTGTGGACACTTCTGCCATTTGTACTGCACAAAAATGAGTTCAATGTTGGTTTTGTAAATTCTCTAGGAACTGGAGAGAGACCCTTTTTTTATACCGCTAGTCTTGCGCATGCTAATAGGTCTGCTGTCTTGTTTTGGAACTCTTGTCATCGGACAGTCTTCCTTGAACCTCTGCCGTTTAAGCTCTGCCTCTGCTTTTAACATCCTAGCTGTCGTCAGGGATGGTCTTCCATGATATTGTAGGCTGTTTTCGTTAGACAAATTCGGCAATTAGCATAAGAAAAAAAATAGTAAATTAAATATAATAGTATAAAGTTTTGATGAAATAACATCTTTGGATGTGGTTTTAGACTGTGATATTTAATTAATTATCGTGTTTCTAAAATGTCTTGGTTAGAAACTGTGATAAATTTTAATTGATATTGCAATTGTGAATTGCGATATCAATTAAATCTAGAATTAACTGATTTGTAATGGTTGTTTAAACAGGTTAACTGATATATAAAGAAAATTATAAAATTGCCAAAATCAAGGCCTTGGGGTGAGAATTTTGAAATCTAAAGATTTGATGGTTGGAAGGAAAATGGCCTTCGAGAACTCCTATAAACATTTGAACACGATCTAATGGTCGGATAAAAAGTTATGGATTTTTTAAGCCATCATTTTGGTTTGGCGCGACCTAACCTTTGCTTGGGCATAAACCTATTCCACCAGTCTATAAATATATTTATTAGGTTATCCATATAATTTTTGTATTGCCTACATGCAATAATAGGTAGGTATACGTTGTCGGGGGATGGTTGCATGCCCTTTATTGAGGATGAGGGAGTAATGGTGTTTTAAGTTGTTATTACATGGCTAGAATAGTCTTAATAAGTATTTTTCATCTTTTTGGTTATTTGTTGAAGGTTTAAAGGGGTTGACTCTCCTATGGTTGTAGGGAGATCAGTAACTCTACCGTGTCTTAGCATTTATATATTATCTAATTTTAAAAAAAGGAAAAATATGTAAAAAGATGAATGAACTAGCTTTCATTCAGTTTTTCATAAACGACACCATTAACAGTGTCAAAAAATTAAAAATCTTTGATTGAATTTGGGTTTTCCACAATGTGGTTTGATGCGCTAATTTATTTATTTTTAGCTTGGATTGTGATTCATGCTTTCTCATAAGATAAAGTTCCTTTTTAAAATAGTAGACTCTATGATATTTAAGTTGAAAAAATAAATACAAAGATATATATAATGTATAATGGAAGAAAATATGGATTTTTTTCAAGTGTTTTGTGATATATATATATATATATATATATATTAAAAAAACTATCATTTATATCCAATGATTCTTAGACATCTATACACCTTGTAAACACATGAATTACTTATCGTAAAAGGGATAGCAAACCTACTTGTAAAATAAATCACAGTACACTACTACTTTATCGTGAATCATCATGCAATTATCCTGTAATTTGAATAGTTCAGATAGGCATCTATCCAATTAACTTAAGCTTCCATTTTACCATTATTTAGATGTGTGCCTACACTAATGAAAGGATTAAAGGGTGGTGACTTTTTAGGGTCATGCCATGACTACTTTAACAAAATAAATATAACCCTATTAATTTTTTGATTTTGTATTAACTATCTTTTCCTTTTCCTTTTCTTTGGACCATAACCATAAGGCCTCATCAGGCTTCTTTTCTCTCTTCCTTTTCTTGTCTCTTCACTTCAGCTCTGGTTAGACCAAATGCATTGGGCATGGTTAAGCCCTCCATCTCTCTTTTTTTTCTCGTCTTTCTTATCTTTTCTTTTCTTAGGGCTAGTTAGAGCCTTCCCTTTTCTATTCTTTTTTTCTCTTCCTTCTTCTACTACTCTCTTTCTCCTTTTTTTTTCTTCCCTTTTCTTCTCTTTCTCTCTTTTATTTTTTGGTTTGGTTAAGCTGGTTTTATTTTGACCTTATCATATGACATTCACAGATTTTTTATAAATAATCATTGAATGATTAAGACATTTTAGTAGCCTCTTTCAGTTTAATGCTTAGATTCAAGTTATGTCATTTCCTTTCTTTTTGTTTTTTTTCTCTTTTTGAATGTTATTATTTATGAAATGATTATAAGTTAGTCTTCATAGTTTAATGAAACTGATTAATTTATTGATTTGGTTTGTTATTGCTTAGTCTAATAAATCCTTATTCTTAAGGATGTCATTATTTGTTTTTTTTAGTCTTACCATGTTTCTAGGAGTTGATAAACATGGGTTGCATAATTCTTGTTTAGTTTGTTAAGTAAGGCTATTTAAATAGCCAAAGTTATTCCACGTCTTAATAATATAATCGGTCTTTTCTTTCTTATATTTCTTAGTACTTAACATTTGGTATCAGAGCACTATCATGGGGCCTAATTAAAGTTTGAAGCAGCAATCTTCAAGTATGATGCTAGAAAGTTCATTTATGCAACCAGCAATCTCACGATTTGATGGGCATTATAATCATTGGGCGATGCTCATGGAAAAATTCTTGTGTTCAAAGGAATATTGAGGTTTAGTAGAGAATGGAATTCCTGCAGCAACAGATGGTGTTGTTCTCATAGATGCTCAAAGAAAGAACATTAAAGATTAAACGTTAAAAGATTTGAAGGCGAAGAATTATCTATTTCAAGCATTAGATCGTTCAATCCTGGAAACGATCCTTAACAAGGATACAACAAAGAACATATGAAATTCCATGAAACAAAAATATCAAGGAATGACTCGAGTCAAGCGTGCACAGTTGCAAGCACTTCGAAAGGAATTTGAAATTCTCCACATGAAGGCAGGAGAATCGATGAACGAGTATTTTGCTCGAACTCTTACCATAGCCAATAATTTAAAAGCAAATGGTGAAAAAAAATAAAAGAGATATTGTTGTTGTTGAAAAGATTTTAAGATTTATGACTCATAAATTTGATTATCTTGTATGTTCCATTGAGGAGTCTAGGGATATAGACACCTTAACCATTTATGAGTTGCAAAGTAGCTTACTTATGCATGAACAACGTATGAGTACTCATATTAAAGAAGAACATGCTTTGCAGATCACTCATGAAAATCAGTCAAGAGGAAGCGGTCAATGTCGTGGAAATTCTAGAGGAAAGGGATAGGGAAGAGGCAGACAAAACTTCAACAAAACCATAGTGGAATGTTATAACTATCACAAACTTGGGCATTTTCAATGAGAATGTCCAAGCAAGGAGAAGGAGGCCAATTATACAGATACTCAAAAAGAGATATTGTTGATGGTATACGTGGAAATGAACAAAGTTAAAGCGAAGATTTGTGGTTCCTTGACTCTAGATGCAGCAATTATATGTGTGGGAAGAAAGAATATTTTTCATATCTGAATGAAAATCTCATAGATTTAGTGAAGCTAGGTAACAACTCAAGTATTGTTGTAATGGGAAAAGGTAATGTCAGGTTGCAGGTGAATGGAATAGCACATATTATAACAAATGTATTCTTTGTACCAAAGTTGAAGAACAACTTGTTGAGCATTGGACAATTACAAGAATAAGGGTTTGCTATTGTATTTCAACATGGAAGGTGTAAGGTGTTTCATCCTGAGAAAGGTTTGATAATGGATACAAAGATGTCTATAAATTGAATGTTTAAGTTGTATGTTATATCTCATCCTTTAAAATCTGTTTGTTTCAACACAATCACTGAGGATATGGTGCAGCTTTGGCATTGCAAATATAGACACTTGAGTTTTATGGGCTTGAAAACTATTTAAAAAAAGAAAATGGTGAATGGTTGACCTTCCTTTCAGTCTCCTTCAAGGCTATGCAGGGACTGTTTAATAGGAAAGCAACAAAAAGATTCATTTTCAATTAAGAGCTTCATAAATTCTTCAGCTAATACATGCTGATATTTATGGACCGATCAAGCCCATCTCCAACAACAAGAAAAGGTATTTGCTCACCTTTATAATTGACTTTAGTATAAAAACATAGGTTTTTTGGCAGAAAAATCAGAAACCTTTTATGCTTTCAAAAGATTTAAGGTTTATGTTAAAAATGAGACAAACAAATTCATTAGAGGCTTACGTATTGATCGAGGAGGAGAGTTTAATCACAAGAATTCAATAACTTTTGTGATGTAAATGGTATACAAAGACAATTGACAGCCGCTTACACGCCGCAATAAAATGGAGTCGCGGAACAAAAGAACATAACCATTATAAATATGGTACGTAGTATGCTTTCAGAAAAGAAAATTCCCAAAACCTTCTAGCCTGAAGTAGTCAATTGGATGATGCATGTCTTTAAATCGAAGTCCAACATTGGTCGTAAGAAATAAGACTCCAGAAGAAGCTTGGAGTGGAATCAAATCTTCGATTGTGTATCTCAAAGTTTTTGGTTATATCTCTCATGTTCATGTGCCTGACAGTAAAAGAACAAAATTAGACAATAAAAGCTCAGTTTATGTTTTGTTGGGAGTTAGTTAGAAGTCAAAGGCTTACCAACTTTATGATCCTACTTCATAAAAGATCATAATAAGTAGGGATGTTGTGCTCGAAGAAAACAAGAGTTGGGATTGGAAAAAAAAAGTATGAAGAAACAATTGGGTGCAATTTGGAACGGGGCGATCGAGCGGAGAACGTGGTTATTTTTTATGACAATAAGGAAGGAAGTGAGTCTGATCTTGATGCAAATGTAGAAGATGAGAGGAGAATCTTTCCTTTGATTCTTTGGCTGAAAGTTCACCTAGCTTGAATGAAGGGAGGAATAGGAACCATCAATTTGGATGCGAGACTATGAAACAAGAGAAGGACTCTTTGAAGAAGACAATGAATCTCAATTAGCCATGTTTGCAGTTGTTGATCCTATTCGCTTTGAAGATGCTGTAAAAAACAAGAAATGAAGGAAAGCTATGGACGTGAAAATGGAAGCAATAAACCGGAATGGCACGTGGGAATTAACAAAGTTACTTGAAGGGGGAAAGAAAGTTTGAGTGAAGTGGGTTTATAAAACAAAATTTAATGAACATGGAGAAGTGGACAAATACAAAGCGAGACTTGTTGTGAAAGGATATTCTCAGCAGTATGGGGTCAATTATATAGAAGTATTTGCACCTGTAGCACGTATGGAAACAATTCGTTTGGTGGTGGCTTTTGCAGCTCAAAAAGGATGGGTTATCTATCAGTTACATGTAAAGCCTGTATTTCTCTATGGTGAGTTAAATGAAGAGGTTTTTTAGAACAGCCTTGTGATTATGTGCAAAAAGGACATGAACACAAGGTTTATAAAAAAAAAAAAAAAATTTTAAAAGGCATTTTATGGGCTTAAGCAAGCACCACGTATTTGGTATAGTCGTATAAAAGCTTATTTCATGAAAGAAGGTTTTGAAAAATGTGACTATTAGCATACTTTGTTCATCAAGACAGGAAAAAAAGGTAACGTTTTGATTTTTAGTTTGTATGTTAATGATCTCATCTGTACTGGAAATGATGAGTTGATGGTCTCAGAATTTAAAGATTCCATGAAGCATGAGTTTGACATGACTGATCTTGGCAAAATGAGGTATTTTCTTGGTCTTGAAGTGTTGCAGAAATCCATGAAGTGTTGCAGAAAATCCAATTGTGTGTTTATCAATTAGAAAAAGTATGTGTCAGAGGTGTTGCAAAGGTTTGGAATGGATAGAATCATAATCCTATTATTCCAAGTTGTAAGCTCGTGAAGGATGAAGGTGGAGTTAAAGTAGACAAGGCTCACTTTAAATAGATGGTGGGTAGTCTCATATATCTCACCACTACACATCAGATATGATGTTCGTAATTAGCCTTATAAGTAGGTATATGGAGAATCCTACTAAGATTCATTTACAAGTGGCAAAAATGGTGCTAATATATTTGAAGGGAACACTTGACTTTGAAATCTTTTATAAGAAGGGAGGAAACAATGCACTTGTTACTTATACAAATAGTGATTATGCTGGAGATTTGGAAGATAAAACACTTTAGGCTACGTATTTTTATTGAGTTCGGGAACAGTATCTTGGCTATCAAAAAAACAACCAGTAGTAAGTCTATCTACCAATGAGATTGAATTTATCATTGCAACTTCATGTGTTTGCCAAACAGTATGGTTGAAAAGGGTGCTGGAAAAACTGGGTGGGAATCAAAGCAAGACAACTATTATTCATTATGATAGTAGTTTTGCAATCAAGCTTTTGAAAAATGCAGTAATGCATGGTCATAGTAAGCATATAGATGTGTGTTTTCATTTCCTTTGAGAGCTCACTAAGGCTGGTACTGTGGAATTAGTTTACTACGGCACACAAGATCAATTAGCTGATATAATGACAAAGCCACTCAAGCTAGATGTTTTTTTAAAGCTGCGAGCATCATTAGGCATTCATTTTGAAAATGATATAATCTAACGCTTATGGCATTCAGTTTAAAGGAGGAAATGTTGATTTGATCAGTTACTATTTAGTCTAACAAATCCTTATTCTTAAAGGTGTCAGTATTTATTTGTTTTTAGTTTTACCATGTTTTTCTAGGAGTTGATAAATATGAGTTGCATAATTCTTGTTCAGTATGTAGTATGTTATGTAAGGCTATTTAAATAACCAAAGTTATTCCAAGTCTTAATAATATAATCAGTCTCTTTTTTTATTTCTTAGTACTTAACATAATTAATCTTTTTGATTTTTGAAACTATATAATTAATCCTTTAAATTTGTTTATAACTTAGTATTTCCATAATCTCACATCCTTTTCCATCTTCTTTTTTTGTTGAAAAATAGAAAAGAGAAGTAGTTAAAGATAGGAAGATTTGATGAGTGAAAAAGTAAATTCTGAAACAAAAATCTACTTAATCGAGGAAGACCAATGCGGGTCACTTATACCTCTCTCGTATTTTCCCATTTTCTGCTCTATTTATCTCTCTCTCTCTCTCTCACACGCACATGATTGATAATGTGGTGCAAGAGATTTTATAAAAACATAATTAAATTGAAAAAAATACATTTTCATACATATACATTTTAATGTTTTTAGCTTTTACATATCAAGATCATGTTAAAACATCTAATTAATTTGACGTTCTTACAGCCATACACTCGCCAAGTTGTGACGGAGGGGTGAAATCCTGGCCCATACAGGGGACAGGACAGGAGGGCAGTCCTCCGTACTCTGAGCATGAACAAGGCCACAAGTACCCATGTATTTATTTCTTACACATGTATTTATTAATTTCTGGACATGCTGAAACTCTACTCTACTCTGATAAAACTATTGATTGGCATTTCAGTGTTGAAGCTTGTCTCATTCTTTAATTGCCAACATCCTTATTCATATCTCACCATGTGGGTTATTGCCCCCTTTACGTAGAAGACACAGCTTTTGGTTCCATTTTTATCTCCATTTTAAGCTAGTCTGGATCTGCATGGGGACCATGCAGATTCAACGCAGGAAACAAGAAGATGAGCTCCATATGGCTATCCACGCTTGGAGTTCTGGTCACAAGATGGAAGTGCTCGCGTGTTAGCTAGCAGTCAAACAGATGCAGGCAATGTTGCGCACACAGCTCGTGAACCTTGCTCATTGCTCATACTTTCTAAATATGGACCTTAGGCTCCCTAAAAGAATGTCATTTTATGGCAGCAACCTAATGCTCTGTGGCTCTGTGCTGCTTGACCCTACCTGAAAGCACCAGCGAAGGAGACGAACAGCTAGCTAACACTACCAATCTTGCCAGATCCTCCAAGGCTGTGACCCCATGGCTACAAAGCAAAAGCATGTATGGCTATTACGAGATTGAATTCAGTCACGATGCAATGCATTTCTCTTCGAAAATGTTTGACCTAAGACATATACACAACAAAAATTGATGAAGATAATTTCTGTTTTCTCCCCACACCATTTGATTTTCCATTACAATAATACAATGACATGAACATACACCGCTTTTCAGAGGTGGGTCCAAACATCCCATGCTCCCTCAAGCGACAAGGCATGTTCAACCCACGCGCCACCATGTCTAGTCTACTAACCGCACCTTCGAGTGAAGATCAAATATTTGGCAAAATTGTCAAGTCCCACTAGCCAGAGTACATGAACTTGTAACCATCTTTTTTTTTTTTACAACAGGATTTGATATGACAGCTCGGCTTATATTAGACCAAATCGATTCAAATCGGCTAAGTAATGTGATTGGTCTACCATAAACCAAGGTTTTTGCAGCAATCACTGGACCGGATAGAACTACAATGTGACTTAATATTATATTACAAAATTATACAAAACAAAAGGGAGAGAAAAGGGAGAGAACATCAAGAACTCACCGGAGACAAGTACACTTGACTCTGTATCACAGTTTTGCCAATCTTGAATCCTGGAACCACTGTGAAAGCTACCAGGAGATCAGTTTCAGCGCTGGTGGTTTCTAATACTGGGTCTTGTGTAACAGCCTCCATGTAGACATCAGAGAATCTGCAATTCTTGGCTATCTGAAAAATACTGACATCCTCACCAAATGAGAAAGCTAAGAGATTCAAGGCCCATAACCTTCTAGCCATCTCAACAAACGCATTAAAGAAAGCAGAATCTGGGAATCCACCAGAATTCACTAGCTTTCTCTGGTTTAAATTCCCAAACAGAGAGCACTCCATTTTTGCATGAACAAGTTGAAGATACTTAGCCCTTGTGAATCGTGCAAATGATGAGTCTGGATTCTGAGTCAAGAACTGTTTTGGGTTCAAAGATTTGAGCTTTTTGAATTCAATGAAGTAGTAGTGTTCACTTTGAAGCTCTTCATTTGGATGATTGAAACCCTCAAGCATTGTTTTGCACACAAAAGATTCAAAGACAAAGCACCTGTGGCTTGGCTTTGCGAAAACAGTGTTTTCTGGTTCAATTGCTTTTGCAGCTGCTTCAATATCCCAGTGTGCTACCTCCATTTCACAAACCATTAATTTCACAAAATTCCTCACGGACCTTAAAGCATGATGCAAGAATTGAGCAAAATGGGTTGGATTTAGGAGTGAAAACCGAATGTTGTCGAACATTGATAGAGGCCCACTTGCATTTAGTCTCTTCTCAAGAGACTTGTTAAAAGCTATGGCCTCATCAAGCTGTTTCTTGAGTGAACCAATGTCTGAACCTTTAACCTCAACACCTGCTTCCAGTTTCTTGATTGTGATCTCATAGGTCTTCATTAAGCCCTGTTGTTCTTGAATCTCCGCCAGCATCATAGTAACCTGGGGTGAAAGGTCAAGCTCATTCCTGAAAAAACTACGCTTAAGTGCTGATAATTGTTTCAACTCATCAACAACAGCCTGATCTGAAGCTTGTATAGCATCACTACAATAAGGATTTTGAGCCATTTGTAGCTCCGCGTAACCCGCTTTAATTGTAGTAATGCTTGCAAATAGCTTTGCCAGCAATGCCTCCAAGACTGCTCTGCGCTTGGCCTTGGCATCTTTCTTCTTGTGATTATTAGTGTTTTGAGGTTTGTAGGCGGTGTTTGGATCATCTTGATCGAACTTGTTGTGAGGTGTCAACATACACATGCCAATCCCATTATTTGAAGCAATTCTAGTTGCAGTCTTGAGGTTGATAACTTTTTGGAATGTTCTTGCTATCTTGCTCTTGTTGTTTGGGAGTGATCTACATTTGATTGTCTCCATGATTTTAGATGGAAATCAAATGAGAAAATGTGGAAGGGGTTTTGGTTATGAAGATTTTTGGGTGGTTTTTTTTATTAGAGAAAGAAAAAGGGGTTTTGGGGATTGTAACAAGTGACGGTGTTATCCCATGAGAAAGAAAAGCCAGACACAAACTTTGACTAGCAGATTGCAGCTGGAGATGGAGGTGGGCTGTGGCTAAGCTAGCTAAGGGTGTCAGGTACAGTGATGATTGAAGTTTTTTTTTTTTAAATGCTTTTTTATTTAAAAATATATTATTTTTTATTATTTTAAAAAAATTATTTTTATATTAATACATTAAAATAATTCAAAAAAATAGGGATAGACTCGACTCTCCTAAACTGAGAGATTGGTCCAAAGTGTTTTTTAAAAAATGATATAAAATTAAAAAAAAAAAACATTAGGAGAATTATTAAAAAAACTCAACTCTTTATTTATTTATTTATATTACTAGAATTTTCTTAACATTGGATTTTTTTAATTGTTATTTTTTATTAATTTATTTTATATTGTATATTTCAAGCTGATTCTGTATGTTGTGTTTAAAAGTTAAAGAAAACTCTGAATTTTATGTAAAGATTATAAAATCATGAACACATAAAATAAAACAAATCCATGGAAAATCAAATTCAAAAACCACGCCGATAAAAAAAAAACATATAAATTGAATCAAGTATGTTTCGTAAATAAATCAATAATTTATTGTTTTTTCTCTCTCTTATGAATAAATGTTAATATAATAACAAGAGAGGGCTTGTCTTAGTAACAGAAGGATGTAGCTAATCATAACTCAATAGTAGAGGGATGTGGGAAAAAAGAAATAGTAAATTTTTTATTTTAAATGGATGTTTGTGTTAATTTATATACATCTCAATTAATCCCATATATTCTAAAATTTTTAACATTCAAATAAATAATTTTAAAAAATAAACTCAGAATTTACAGTTAAGTTGTAACTCTTATTAAAAATAATAAAATCAGTGTTATATATATATGAGAAGGAGAGATGATGATATGTGGGGCCATTTATATGGTGATTGATTTCGCACCATCTGAGCATGGGCCCCATTCAACCCCGGATCGAGAGATGGCTGATTTATGTTTGAACATCCGATTGCGTGATTAACGACCATGATGCATGGTGCAGGTATTCGTATAATTCTGGTGGCAAACAGGAAATTAGTTTGTAAATTATTAAATGAATAATTAATGCATATAAAACCTAAGGCTTAAGGGAGAAAAAAAAGGTTAAGAATAAATTGTGATTGGGTCGGTGGGAGACCTTGACGGGACAGTACCGTGATTGTGATATTTAGAATCTTGGGTGGCCAGATATGACAGCATGATCAAGTGATTCTACAGTTGAGAATCGAGCTGTGACACTGATGGCTGTGACTCTAGCCGCTTTATGTAATTTGCAAATTCCTACATCAAGGTTTTACAGTGCTTAAACAGGCTTTTCATCGTGTTTTAATTTTTAATTTTAAATTAAATTTATTTTAGTATTTTTAAATATTTTAATGTCTTGATATTAAAAATAAATTTTTAAAAATAAAAAATATATTACTTTAATATATTTCCAAAAACAAAATCTTTTTAATGTAATTTTCTATGAATTAATTTGTTCTATCTTTTGTACACAGAAATTATCAGTTTGAGACTTTTTTTTCTTTTTTTTTTTTAGTCGCAAGAAAATGCCATGTGAAAGTCGATTCATCGGGAACCACTACTGAAACCTTGAAGTCTGCAACTCTCTAAATTTTAACTTTCCCAAAAAGTAAAAATCAGCCAGCAAGAAGGCTCCGATGGGCACTGTCATTTTCTCTGGGGGATCTTGTAATGGTAAATAAATTTTTGGAAAAAAAAGAAAAAAGAAGTGAGGAAACATTGGTATTAAAAAATGAAGGGAAACACAGCATAGGTCCATGAGAATATAAGTCACACATGCCTCCCCTTCTGTTGAAAATATTAAATTGCCTCAAAGAATTTGCATCATTTTTAATACTTTGGACATGGAAGGGACAGTGGGAGTAGCTGGTAATTTAAAAAAAAAAAAAAAAACTAAAAGGAAGAAGCTTCCAAGCATGCGGTTGAAAATATTATATGTGAAAAGGCTGGCATTTTGAAATTCTTGCAAGCATAGAAATTAATTTAATAAATTGAAATTATCTTTTGAATTAAATTACTTAAAGAGTCACTTGAAATCATTTCTTAAAAAAATAATAAAATTCTAAAACGCAAATAAAAACCTTGTTAGTTTTTGTTTTCAAACAATTAGCTGTAAAAATATTCGGAAAAAATGTTTGCCTTTATTGTCTTTATATTGAAGGTGTACAATGATTATTTTTTATTTAGTTTGATTTTTATAAAAAAAAAAAAATTAAAACTAGTTGTTTTGAAAAAAAAACTAAAATTGATTCATATTAACCGGTTTCGGTTCGATTATTTTATAAAAAAATCGGTTCAAACCGTTTTGGTTCGGTTTTTCTAGTTTGACTCTTTTTTTTTTTTTTTTTCAATTTGGGCTTGGTTTGTTTTTTTTTATTTTAGATTTATAAACCAAAACCAAACCAAACCAATCTATTTTTTTAAAATTATAATTTTTTTTTTTTTATGATTTGGTTTTTTTTAGTTTTTTTTTTAATTTTTTAAGTTTAATAAGTTTTTTATTTTTTCTCACCCATAAAAAACAAAAGAAAATGGCGCGGAGCAATAAATGGCCGAAAGAAGATGGTGACTAAAACAGAGTCTTGAAATGTGGGGGCCATGGACAACGAACACACCATAGCAGACAACATAAACAAAACTTAAAAATGAAATGAGAACAGCTAGCAGAGTACCGATGCTTTGTGATTTGATGACCGTTTCTGGAGAATTTTATGTTTTTTTCTCCCTTCTTTTCTCATGGACAGAGAGACCAATAATGTTTTGCCCAATAAAAAAAATAAAATAAAATAAAGTGCACACCGTTGAACAGTTGAACCTTTATGATTTGTGAGGCTTTTTAAACACAAAAATATACAGAGGAGTACAGACAAAAGTAATGACAAAGTAATGTAATTGTAACCAGTAGAAAATAATTGTTTTTATACGTAATTAATTGTAAAATATGTTTTGTTTTATATGAGATTTTTATATTTATAACTATTATTATTTTTTATTCAGAAATATATTAAAATAATATTATTTATTTTTTTAAATCAGTTTTAACATTAATACATCGAAACAACTTGAAAAAATTAATTTAAAATAAATAAATAAATAAAATTAATTTTTTTCAAAAATATTTTTATATCACTATAGAGTACCGAGAGATGAACATTTTGAGTTCAAAAATAATAATAATTGCAATCAATTGTGTTTCACAGGGCACACACCTATATTAATTAATCATCATTGTTTAAGAACATATTGAAATTACGGTCGGTATATAATTAATTAGATCATGCACTATAAGATATGCTCGAGACTGACCCGTGTAAGCAAATTGATTAAAAGAAAGGTTCAATTTAAAGATGAGAAGGTCCCAGCATCCACTTATCTTCTATCTGTTAATATGATGTTGTGTTTATTAAATAAGTTCATTCAATGTATACCTTTTATTATTATTATTATTATTATTATTATTATTAATATGGATGTCCAAATCTGCTTACACGTACCTCGATTAATTTTACGAGTACCTTGACTAATTTTACGGGTTTTAAAGTTAAAAAACATGTAAATTTTTAGTAACATTGAGATTTATAAGAATGTTTGAACACTTTGAATATTGGTGTAGTTATAATTTAAAAATATTAAAAAAAAGCAATTTAATTGTAGTTTTTTAAATAAAATAATAAATTTTAAAAATATATATTTCATTAAAACTGTTATAAAATAATTTTTATATATAAAATAAATAATTTGGTTTATATAAAATCAAAATCTAAAATATGATTACGTATAAAAAGGCAATAACTAAATGATTTTTTCTCGTTTTCACGAGCAAGAAAAAACATCATCATAATACCAAACATTCTAATACTTTCAGCTAAAAAAAAAAACCAGAGCAAGGCCCCCAATGTTCGCTAACACTGGATAACTAAATTTAGGAAACAAAGGTGATCGAACATTAGACTTCAAAATACAGATATGTTTCCAGTTCGATGGGTTTGGATTAATGTTTTTGGTAGCTCTGTGACATTAATGGCAGACAATAAGACATAAACAAAAGTTTGTGATCGATGCTAGTTCGAGGAAGGGCATTACCATAAAAAAAAAAAAAAAAAAAAAAAAAAAAAAAAAAAACCTAAAAGGATATAGTAAAACATTGTGGCCCTAGATTCATTGCAATGTGACTTGGAACACTATTTGAAATAATATGGTTTTTTCTATGAGATTCATGTTGATCGATGATAAATTAATTTGTTCACTCTTTTAGCATAGTAAAACAACTTCAATATCCTTAAAAACAAGAAAATCTTGAGCTTTTGTCCAGGGGCTTTTAGCTTCTTTAAAAAAAAATTAGCATAGTAAAGTGACAAATTAGGATTGCAAACAAAAGTCATCAAACTAGATTCAAAGAGGTTTCTTGTATTTTCATCCAAATTGTTTTTTGTTATAATTAAGTTAGTTTAAGAATAATTTATTATTTTACAAAATATAAAACATTATTAAAAAAACTAGTTGGTGTGTGTGGAGAATCTCTTCACATTTCAGGAGGCACGTTGGGTGTTGTCTAACATAGAAATATTAACTTTCATGATGATGTTAAAAGCGTTATAGCGCCACCTTCCATATAAGGAAGCGCAAGGGGTGTTTTAGGCGACGGAGTGTCACCAACTGCCTCTTCTTTTTTTCTTTTCTCTTTCTTCTCTTGGAATTCACACTAGCCATTAAAATTTTTAGAGGTGTCCTCTCATTTAATAATATTTCAACTTGGTTCCATGTTTGTTTGATTTATACTTGAATGGCATGGAAACTCCCTACATGCTTATTTGATTAAAATAGTGATATGTTCCTCAACTTACTTAATTATAACAAAAAAGTCAAGACGAAAAAAAAAAATCAATGAACATCAATTAAAGAATTTTTTATTTGAAGAATAATTAATCATTCAATTATAGTTTAGAAAATAAAAAGTTGAAACGACCCTAGACATTGATTCAATGAATCTTGTTTTCAAGAATAAGTTTAGTTATTTTATTATGTAAATAAAAATAAAAATATTATATCTTCCCGATAGCCAAGCCAAATGTTTTGTTGATAAAAAACAAATTTATCATTTCAGTATTCTAGTTCATAATACAAATGAGTCTATAACTGTAACATTTTACACGGTTCAACATCACCCTTCCCTTTTAGTTTTGTTCTTGATAACAACGTTACAAGCACACTTATCTTCACTGAATTTTATTTGAGACAAGGAGCCTTCACGTAGGGCCTTGTCTAAAATTATGACAAATTATTAGTGACAAATTATATATATATATATATATATATATATATATATATATATATATATATTCATTCCTTGTTCGTTTAATTATATCATGAGAAATAATCATTAAATACCTTATAAAAGGATACTACTTTTCTTTCTTTTCCCGCATGCAACTTTAACATTAAATAAATCCTTGGTTGAATTCCGTCTCGAGGCTTAATTTACACGGCCACACAATTTAAATAAGAAACAACTCTTTTTGTACTTAGGTCTTGGCCTAGCGGTTGAAGGAACTTGTTTTCTTCCTTTGCATCCTGGATTCAAACCTCAACGTGCACGTCTGTCACCCCCGCGGTGCCTTACATGCTCACTGGGTTTGCAGGATATTCAGTGAGCCGTGGGATTAGTCGTGGTGCGTACAAGCTGGCCCGGACACCCACGTAAATCAAAAAAAAAAAAAAAACAACCTCTTTTACTATAGGAAAACTAAGAGAAAGTATGTTGAAGTGTTGGCTCATATGGTAAGTGAATTTTATTTAATTTTTATATTATCGTTAAGGGTTTTACTAAAACAATTAATTTTTAATTTTAATTTAAAAATATAGTAGAAAAATCATGTTTATATTTGCATTAGTTTGGATATGGATTAATTGTTTATATAAATAAACTCTATCCATATATATACATGAAAAAGAATTACAGCAAAGCAGGCGTTAATCATACGAAACTTTAAACTACTCAAAGTATTAATTGTTAGGTATGTATAAATCATTCTCTTGATGGGTTTGACTTAACGGGGAATCAAATTATAATGTATCATTACCTTTGTTATAATTATGTTCTCCAAATACCGCCATTGGCCTAACGGAATAGTATAAGTTAATGATTAATTCTTCATCATGATTTAAATTAGTTGTTAATTGTAATAAGAATATATTGATTTTGATTTCATAAATTATTGTTGTCTGAGAGAATAATAACAATTGTTTTTTAAAAATTATATTAAAATAATATTTTTTTTATTTTAAAAAATATATATTTAATATTAGCCTATCAAAACAATAAGAAAAAATTATTAAAATTCTAGTATAAATACATGTCATGGGATACATGTCGTTAAAAAACCTAGGATGAGATGTGTATATTTAGAAGTGTGGTTGTGATTATTTTTTAAAATGTTTTTCATGTTAAAATATATTAAAATAATATTTTTTTTATTTTTTAAAAATTAGTTTTTAGATCAGTATATCAAAACAATCTAAAATATATATAAAATTAATTTTAAAAAAATAAAAATAGAACCATATTTTTAAATGCTCACATCTTTGATTTAAAGACAAGGCGGATAGAAACGACATGCTGTCACCGAAGAGTCTAAAAGGCCCGGAATTGTCAAAGCCGAAGTGATAGCCCCTGAAAAAAGGGAAGCAAGCGTCCAAGGCCGCAGTGGGATTGACTGTAGACAATCAAAGCTGTCCTCCCCTGAGAAAATGGCCATAAATAGTGGAAAACAATGTACACAATTGCAATATATTGAGATGTGAAATCACGACATACTTTCATTAGATGTCTTGGTTTCTCTCACCCCTTAGGCAGGTGCATGTTACCAACAAATTTTAAAGTGAAAGCTCTGTGGTTGAAAAGCTTAGTTTTTAAAATTCAAATTTTTTTTCCTATAAATATATATTGTAGACATCACGAATGCATTTATAATATCATTTCAGAACATATATTATACATTTTAATTATTAATCAATCTTTATATTTATGATATTTGTATTCTTTAAGATGCCTTTATGAGATTTTCCTCATCAAAATTAACAATCACATACATTATAAATTAGATTAAATACGCTCTAATAAAAACAACATATAATATACACTATATACTTGTTTGTGCTCGTCACAACATTTTTTTTCCTATCATTGCGCTGAACTTGGTTTATATTTGTGCTAAATATGTAAGATAATATAAACTTTAACGGCTAATAATACAAAGAGAAATTAACACAAACCATAAGAAGTAACATAAATAGAAAGATTTAAAGATGTGGAGGAGTTAATACACAACCAAGATAGTGAGAGTGGAATCCAAATAAAAATCAAAGCTTGTCCATTGCAATTTTTGCTAGGTGCACATAACATAGGTCTAGCATGTTTGTTAGACTCAAATGCTAAATTCAAGTACCTTGGGTTTAACGTGGTTGTCATACTCAAGCCATTTGGGTCCGGTGTGGTTGCCAGACCAAAATTGTTTGGGTCTGGCGTGGTTACTAGACCCATGACACTTGGATATAGCATGAGCGTTTGAGCTTGATGTAGTTTCCATACCCAAAACTCTTAAACCTGAAATGCTTGTCTAACTCAAGTACCTTAGGTCTGGCTTGGTTACCAAACTTATGATGCTTAGGTCTAGTATGGATGCTTGGATCTAACGTCTAGGATTTGCATAATTTTCTTGAGTCATGCAAAGATAATGGTTTTGTTGAGGATCAAAAAACTCATACAAATGTGTTGAATAACTAATAATTCCTTGTGAACTTCTAATGTATTGTTAAGAGAAAAAAAACAACAAATACAGTTGCCAAACACTATTGAATTGCAATAAATAGATGCACAATTTAATTTAAACTCTGCCATGTTGATATCAATTTAAGCTAAGCTAAACTTTAAAAAACTCTTATCAAGAATAAAGAAAAATTACTCTTGCAAGCTTCTCTTGTTAACAACGCAAGAATATACTTATTGTTTTCCAATAAAATATTGATTCAACATACTCAAGGTTCCCATGTTCTGCCCATTAATTTGTTGTCCAAACTTTTTGTTATCCATTTCTAATCCTTCTACTTGGGTTTGGCGTTGTTGCTAGATTCAAGACTCAAGTAGTTTGAGTCTGGCGTGATTTCCAAATCCATATTGCTTGGGTCTAAAGTGGTTCCCAGACCCATAGCGCTTGGTTATGGCATGGGCACTTGGGCCTAACGTGGTTGTCAAACCCAAATATCTTTTCTTTTGTCCGATTCAATTTCATTATCTTCGTGATCTAAGTTGCAAAAGTTAAAAGAAAAGGGAGAGGGAAAAAAAAAAGGCAATGAATGAGAAGAAAACGAAAGCCATATAAATGTTTTTCCACTCACGAAAAGATAGGAAATTGAAAGTAAAATTACTATTATAATTCACAATAAAAAACTCTTGATCCACAGTGATTTTCAACATTTAGCTTCTGTTATAATTTAGTACAAAATAATATATAATTAATTTATCGTTGTTTTAGGTTTTTAATATAACCACAAACTAAAAAAAATATCTGAGAGATGTATTTTTACTTGTTTGTTTCTTTTTTCATGTTTTTTAAAAGACATTTAAGTTGTTTCATAATTAAAAAATATATCGTGCAACAGATGTGAATATCAATATATTTTGATGAGGATTATAGATAATATGTATAAATAAAGATTATACAAAGGTTTTGATTGAAAAAAAACATGTATATGTAAGGATTTATTGATAGGCTTTCTTGAAATTTTATGTTTTGATACAAAGTTTGAGGTTTCATGATTAAATCTTAACGTGTGATGTCTCTCTTTAATAAACTCTACTCATGAAAGCATTGTCTTCATATCCACGAGTATTCTATTCAACCAACATAGAATCGTAAAAAAAAAAAAAAAAAAAAATCATAATTCTAATTGAAGATAACATGAAGGGAGAATTACATTATCGGAGAACCAGCTTCAAAAATTTTTCATTTAAATATATCAATTTTTGTTATTCAAAACTACCAATCAAATACTTTCGGCTAAATTCCATTAATTTTCCCGGATGTGGCAATTGACTTTGACCAACTTACTTCACATTGAGGCTTTTTCTATACAAGGAAAACTTATGTATTTAATAAATAAAAAAATTATCCAATCTATAACGAAACAAGTTAAATAGAAATATTAATATTATTTATTTATTTATTATTATATATAGTTTTAAATTTATTTAATTAAATATATTTATACTTCTGAATTGTTTTTGTAAAAACATGTTGAAAAAGCATATATATTTATATTTTTTTTTCAAAAAAAATTATTGATCCAAAACAAATTGCGAGTCAAATATTCTGCTAAATGGATATCTATTAATATGTAAATAGTTTCTGATATAAATGATGTGGAAAAGCCAAAGTGAGCAAATCCTTGTCAGCTTAGCCTCCCTTTCATTTTTTAATTTTTTTAAACTGAGATTTCTTTTCCTCTTTGAAAGCCCCAAATGCAGGCAATACAGGCTAGAAGTCGGCTAAAGTCGGCTAAAATTTAAAGGTAGCTATTAAATAAATACTGAATTTATCGAACAAAAATTCTATATTGTCATGCTACTTTAGCATCTCCATCTTGACTTATGGAGCAAGCTTCTTATTGGGCTAGAAAAGGATAGTATACGCATGTCAATATACAGCACTCAATTTTATAAATTAAGTGTTTTAAAAATATTTTTTATTTGAAAATATATTAAAATAATATTTTTTATTTTCAAAAATAATTTTTAATAAAATACTGTTAAAACATAAAAATAAACCATTATTAAAAACACAAGGACTGAAGCAACTACTGTCGCAAATAATAGAATCACATGCACGAAGGTTTAAAATTAAAGTCACCCTCCCTCCAAGCCTCCTGCAGCTACACCATCATTGCTCAGCAGATAAACGAAAATGATTGAAGCTTTACCATGGTAAAGTGAATTAGAAGGGGTACATTGGGATATCTTGAAAAGATTGATTAAGAGCAAGAGAAAGGAAAAGGTTTATCAACCTAACGATCTTGATTAGGGATTTCTTTTGCTTTCTTCTTCTTCTTTTTTCTTTTTTTCCCTTTGTCAGCATGGAATCAAACTGAAAGCTATATATATATATATATATATTATATATATATATATAATATATATAATAAAAAATTCTCGAGCTTTAGGTTATAACGCTTAATTGTAGAGAAAACTCTACAAAACTTTGATAGTTTCTTAAAAAATCTTTATTTTTTTAATTTAATTTTGATGTGATCCAACCTGTTCCAAAAAATCTATTAGTAGCTCAATTACTAGGGCTAAGGCAATGAAGTTCAAGAAAGCCTATAATAAGTTTTTGCAAAATAGATGGGCCAAGATGGAATTACAAAATAGCAACAACCCAAGAAAAACAAGTCTTATAAATTTGATTTATATTCAAGATGGGCTTAAAGACTATGAGTTTAAATCAAGGGAGTAATTTCAGCTTCATTTGGCTTATTTTTGTTAAGTATTTTGTGTTTTCTAATCCTACAAAGAAATCATCAATTATTTAGGGGGGAAAATCTAGTTTATCAAAAAGATTTAATCAGCAGCAAACTAGGATTATAGGGACAAGCAAATTTTCTAGTCTATTTTTCAAAAACAATTATTTTCATATTATTTAGTTAGTTTTTGAGTTATTTAGGGTTTATTTTCAAATTGAATCATGTGAGCTTATTAAGTTATCTTAGGGTTTTATCTCTAATAGTATGAATATTCTTTTTGTAAAACTTAATTTGCAAATTTAAATACACATAAAGCTTGCCATATATTGTAACATAGAAAATAAGGATTTATTTGGATTAGTTCTTGATTGAACGACACTTTTTAAAAAAACTAATTAATTTTTATTATAATTTTATATTTCTTGCTCTTTTAAAGTGAGGATGTTGTATAGATATAGTTATTATAATTTTGATATCTGTGATAGAATTTCATTATATCAAGTTAATTATCAATCTCAAGACTGAATTGAGAAATTCGATTTGAATTAGTTTACTCCTTCCCATTTTCTATTAAGAAAAAGACATTTCACACCTTGACAATGAAAAACAGTTTGAATATACTTTTTTTTTTTTACTCTCTCTCTCTCTCTTGCTTATGCCTCTCTCTTAGAATAATGAACAAGGAAACTTTACGAAGACATAAAAGGGCATTTTCTTTGAAGAAATAGTATTTGCTAAAGACTTTGTCTCTGATCACAAATCCGCAAGCTTAAATGTAATGAGCCATTTTAGATCAAAACAGCATGCTTAGGGATTGGAAACATCACCAAAAAGCACAACAATTCTGTGTTTTAATCGGCCAAAGTCTTGTGCTCTGTATTGATTCTACTGTTGATTGCAAACACAAGACATTTGACTGTTGATTCTACCTCCTCTACCCATCGGATTAGGTAGACAAAACCAATGCACGGCCGGTGAGCTGCCTTGCAAAATGATTTCTTCACTCTGTGTTCTTTCGTCTCTCGTAGCTATTTGGCTGACCAGGAAGACACATAGGAGCCCAAAGACATCATCAATAACTTCGTTCACATCCTCTGTTTTTTCAAGGATGCTTGTGATCAGCTAATCTTGGATGTAAAACTCAGATAACAGTAACTCTTTGCCACAGTTTCTGCAAAATTGAGCGTCAAATTAATGTATATGCGTGTGTGTCTCTTAGCTTGAGAAGCCATTTACCAAAAAGAAAAAACTTGAGAAGTCGAAAGTTGAAACTCCATTGATGAGATTCTCCTCGGAGGTTGAGCCCAGGAACTAAAAACTTGTATGGTCCATCCCAACTCTGTAGATTGAGAGAGCTTGCGATAAGTTTCTAGGATCCAAGAAGATCCACAGGCTAGCTAGCTAGGATTGTCTTTTAGTGAGATCTGCCATCCACATAGATATGGGTTGGCATCTATTTAAATCCTAACTACTTTTGTCGTTGTCACCCGAGAGGACAACCCATCACTTTGCTCCATTGTAGTAGCTGGGGAAAGGGTGAGCCATTACCGAATTTATGGTATTTACTTTTGATTAGCTAGGTTTGGTTCAAACAAAATTTTAATCTTATTAATGCGCTCAATTGTTTTTATGATTTTTTACTAGAATATTTATTTTTTAGACATAATTTATTAATACAATACTTGCATGTTTTCCAGAGTAATTGTTTAGCAATGTTATTAAATCTAATCTAATGATATACATTAACAAGGTATTTTCCTGGTTCGGCTTCTTAGCTAACCAAGATTTTAAATTAAATATATGAAAGTTGAGGTGATGTGATTTAATTAATTTATTTGATAAATTTAAATATGATTTGGTCAAAACTTGATGTAACTTAAAACATTCTATAATTTTAGTTTTTTTAATATTAAAAAAATAATGTTTTTGATCAATTTGGATCTTTAAACATTTTGGTTTCAAGTTTTTTAAAATATTAAGATGATAAAATGTTGTTCTGATTCAGGTCAACCTGAGCTCACCCATTAAATCAACAACCAAGGTCATGAATCTAATTGAATTTAATATTTTTTTAAAAAAATTATTTTTTTATTTAAATATAAGATAATTTAAAAAACTCACATGAAAGCTACGAGCTAAAGTTTTTTTTTTAAAAAAAAAAAAACATGAAAGGTTATACAAAAAAAAAACTTATTAATATTACAAAAAGAATGTTATAATTTTATTTAAAAATAAAGTAAAAATTAAATGGTATTTAATAAAATATTATATATATATATATATATATATATATAGGCCAAAAGGAGCCAGTGTTTGGGCTAGATAGGCTAACACACTCAAAAAAAGACAAGGGATGAGGACATCCAAAGCCAGGCCCAAGTATTTGGCTAAATCAACCATTAATTTAATATTAGAGTGCTTTTTTGATACAGAGAAAAACTCATAACATGTAAATAAATTATTAGCTTTAAATCCAAGACAACATGGTTTACAAGGATAAAATTAAAAAGAAAAAAACTTTGCACCCAAAGTGAAAATTTCTCCAGAGAAAAAAATAAATAAAAACACTATCGAAATCCACATTACTTTCTCTCACATGAAATCTATAGTAATTTAAGTTTCTTTTAATTTAACAAAGGCTGGATAAATTTTTTGAGAATTTGTGAATGCACAGCAGCCTAAGGAAAACATAATATCATGAGCTCCTTGTAATTAATTATGCAAAAATTTATTCTTTAATTTATTAAAAAGTTAAATTTAATTTTTATTCTTTTGATTTTTATTTTTGTTCATGGCACTTTTATAAAATTTTGATTTATTTTTAATTTCATCATTCAATCTCAATTTAAAATATATTATTTTTTCCAATTGAGTCATTATTCTTTTAATTATTTTATTTTTTTAGTCCTTTTGTTAAATTGTTTTTTATTTTAAACTTAATAATTTAATAAAAAAGTTGGTTATTTTTTCTTTCATCTAATTAAAATAAGGCAAACTTATTTAATACAGTCGGATTGGATCTAATCTATAACCTGATTCACATTTTTTTTTTTCCAGATTTAAAATATGTTTGCGGTAATTGAACAAGACCACCTTGTTTGATACGGTCAGATCAATATGTTTTGATGAATTCAGTATTAATGTATTCTCACAGGAGATAAGCAACAGCATGGGCAGACAGCGACGCAACCCAAGCAGACACAAAATCCCAGTCCCAGAGGCAGGAATGGGCTTGTAATTGTCGAACCACCTGATTGTCTACCGCACCACATGGGTCCCCAAATGGATAAATCTTGCGGGTACTGTTCCCCAGATGGTTCGACAGTTGGAATTGGAACGGCATTCGCCTCCTGAGCCGCTGTGCCCCACCTGGGCTTGAGTCCAGACACTAAAAACTCGATGTTTCTCCTGTGAATTGTTCAAGATTCCGGTGACACCCCCCCTTGCATATGAATCTGAGACAGTAGATAATAGATGCATCATGCATGGTTGTCCATTCTCCATTGGCAGAACCTTTCTTTCTTTCTATGGTCAAAGAGAGCCCACAATGCTTCTTCTCAACGAGGACCCCACAGGGGCCACACAATGCTTCCTCCTCCTCCTCCTTTTCTCTCTCTAAGAATGGAGTCGCAGATCTTATCTTGTGCTCAAGTCTACCATCCTTTTGCACTTGCACCGGGGAAAGGAAAGGGATGGTTTTTCTTTTCTTCTTCTTTGTTTTTGTCCCTCGCTAATGGTTTGGGGGGAGGAGTGCTGAGGACTCCAGTCCATAAAGAATGGATTAAGAAAGTAATTGTGGCATCATCATCATCATCAGAAGAAGAAGAATCGGCAAGATCATGGTAAATGGGTCATCATTCATCATCAGCTGAACGGGCGCACGTGACTTCGATGCTACTGATTGCTTGGTCCTACTTCTAACTCCGTGACTATCCTTGATGCTAAAGATAGACTCCTTTTTCTTACAAAGGTTCGGTGATGTGATTGTGATCCCCTCTCTTCCTAGCTCACAGCCAATTATTAAAAAAAAAAAAAAAAGGAAAAAAAATAAGAGCAGGTAGTAAAAAAACTCCCTCTGGCAAGACTATTGTGAATTGTTATATTGATACAGTACTTTGATAATTTTTCCCTTGAAAAAGTACAAATTCAAAAGCAAAACGGTATTTTCATAGAATTTAATTGGCATTAATAAATTAATGAGGGTAAACCGGTCTCTTCGTGTTTTTGTTGCATAATAAAATTATTAATTTACTAAAAAAAAAAAAACAAACAAACATGGTTTACATGAATTTCTTGATCTTTTTACTTTTACAAAAACAGTTAAAAAATTAAAATACATTTTTTTTTAAAAAAAAAAAAAAAATAAACTTACAGCTATGGGTTTTTTTTTAATATTTTCATCGTGAGTGTTTACCCTTAATTTGAATGAGGGCAAAATCAGTATTTTAACAAATAAAAAATATTATAAAAAAAATTGTTGGTATGTTTTAAAACATCAACAAGTGGATGTTACCCGCACCCTTTAGAAAAACAATCAACTATCAAATCATTTTACGTGTCCAATAACAACGCAGTTAATGAGGTGACGCGTGTGGTGATATTCGTGGTTGTTCAGCGATGGCAAACCTTTTTTCTCATGACCTTTGGATTTGTGTTAAACCTTTCAAAATTTATTTGTATCATCAAATTTGTATTTTATTCAATTTTAGTCCTTGTTATTTTGATTGCTATTTGTGTTGATTTTAATGCCTTTTGAATATATTTTTTTCAATTTTATCCCTAAGTATTTTATTTCATTTAATTTTTGTATGTAGCTTTGGTTCTTTATTCTTTTGATTGCTATTTTTTTTTATCTTTTATTTATTTATTTATTTATTTTTAATTTTTGTCCCTCAACATTTTATTTCATTTAATTTATACATCCAATTTTGATCCTCATTCTTTTAATTGATATATATATTTTTTCTTGATTTATATTGTTTTTCATTATAGTCCCTGAATATTTTATTTCATTTAATTTTTATATCAAATTTGGTCTTCATTGTTTTGTTTTTTAATTTTTTATAATTAAAGTTTTGCTTTATTATTTTTTCATGTCTTTCTTATACGGGGTAATCCCGGTCTCATAACTTGAGTTACTGGTTTCAAATATTAGTCAAGTTTAAGTCTATTCTCTTTGTAGGTTCATTTTTACGAATATATTTTTCTCTTTTTAATATTGGGTTATCTCTTCAAGCTTAGTGATTGTTTTGCTTTTTTTTTTTATGGGATTATTTCGATTTCAAACTCAATTTTTTTTTCTCGGTGTTTTTTTTTATATAAAATTGATTTTTTTTCACTTTATCCATTGACATTAGATTATTGCCCTTGAGCTTTGTGATTTTTTCACCTTTTTTTCATGTGGGGTTATCTCAGGTGTAGGTTAGTCAAGTTAACCCGGGTTAATTCGAGTTTTTTTTTCACTATTTTTTTTTTATTGATTTAGCTTTGGTTTTTTTTTTGTTCTTTTTTTTTAAAAAAAATATTTTTTAATCTTGATCTCATATTTCAGGTCTCATTTTATTTAGTTATTTAGGGTTGATATAGGTTATCATTACCTAAATATTTGTTTTTATATTAGAAAAAAATTGACCTAGCATGCCTTGTAGCATAGTCCACCTATTGAGGGTGTTTGAGAGTGTGGTAGCGGTTGCTTTTCTACTAAAAGCATAATTTTTTTTTACTTCTTTTCATTAAAAAAAAAAAGTACTTTTTAGCAAAAAAAAAAAATTTTGAATTTTGGTGATTTGCCAATGCCAGTATTCCTACTATATTTTATTCTTTTCTTAAATACTTTTATTTTTTTTCTAAAGGTCTAAATAATTTTCTATGATACTAGTCATATGGAATTTAGCGTTGCTTTGGGGTCACTTTATATACTTTTTTTTTTGTCAAAAATATTTTTATTTTCTAAGTCAATAATATAATCTGATTCTTTCCTGTAATGTAAAAAAAAATCTTAAACGAAAATGTAATTTAATAAATTTATTTTTTTCAAAATAACTGAATTCTTACTTCAGAAGTCGGAAAAAAAAAAAACTTATTGGAAGATGAAATCATTCTTTGTCTCAATGGGACAGAATTGAGAAAATAAAAATTATAAACATTTCTAGAAAAATAAGAATTCTGAAAGAAATCACAGTAGGTGAACCTATTTCCCTAACCTTTTTTTTTAATATATTTCAACTCCTTTTTTTTTCCTACTTATCTTCTTCAACGAAAAGCTAAAAAAAAAAGAGAGGTAATTTTAATCTCCATTTTTGTGAGAATTTAATTTATCTAAAAAATAAATATAAAATGAAGAGGAGGGGAGAGATTTGAGAGGGGAAGAAAAGAAAAAAATTGTAAAAAAACTAAAAGAAAAAGAAAAAGAAAATGACAAAAAGGATTTGTGTATATACAATCAATTATATATCACCCAGAGACAGAAAAAATCCTCACAAAAGTGGAAACAAAGTTCAAGAATCAAGATTCCTGCTCCTCTAATTTAAATTTGAAATCATACTAAAATGGATAAAAATAGTATTTATTCGAAAGTAGCTGGTTTACAAATAACATGAATCACGATGAACAACAAAATTTAAAAGTTTGATGGGGTGTATCGTTAAATTATTTTTTTTAAATATTTTATTTTTTTAAAATTAAATTTTTAGTATTTTTAAACTATTTTTGATATGTTGATATTAAAAATAAATTTTAAAAAATAAAATTTATATATTATTTTAATGAATTAAAAAAAATACTTTAAAAAATAACATTTGTTACACTTCCATACATGCCATAAAAATATAATGGATACCCACCTCATTTGAAATTGAGGTTGAACCATCTTTTTATTAAAATTCTTAATTTTTTTTAATAATTTTAGATAATTTTAATATAATAATATAAAAATAAAATTTTTAAATAAAAAATATTTTTAAAAACAGCTTCTATACGTTAATCTCATCCGCCCACCACAAGTCATGAAACTTCGTTTTTTTTTTTTTCAAGGTCCGCACCAACTATTGATGTCAATTATAGTTACTGCGCAGTACTGAACATGAAAAAGTGCCCTCTCCATTCCATATTATGGAGTTTAGACCCGACCCGACCCGACCCTACCCTACCCTAAAAGTACCTGAAAAAAAACGGCTATTTCAACAGAACGGACACTCCTAGATCTGGTCCCCCCCTTCGAATCTCAGTTTTGCTCTCTTCTCTCTGTTTCAATGCGGAGGTGGTGGCGGTATATGTTTTGTTTTTTAAAATATTTTTTTTATTTTAAAATATATTAAAATAATATTTTATTAAAAAATTTTCTTTCACATCCTAATATATTAATTATACCCAACCCACTTAACTAGTTTGATGTTATTTCTTATTTTTAATAGATATTATATCTTTTATTTACACAACTTTTTTTTTTCCAACACATAAATCATATTTAAATTAACATTTGTGTAGTCATGGAGATTTTATTCACTATGTTAGAAAAATAAATAATAGTCGGTTTATGATTTAATTATTTTTATATTTACTATTGTGTTTTGAGAAAATTACACTTTATATCTTTAATAAATATAAAATAAATTAAATTATTTAATAATTTAAGATTTAAATTATCACGAGCTTAATAAAATTTAAGGTATTGACTATAGTTTTAAAAAACACACATAAATATAAAAATAACTAAATATTAGGGTAATTTTCCCTATTAATAAATTAATATTTTTTATTTGCATGCTCTAACAAAACACCACATTTTGATTATGATTTCTTTTTCAGTTTTTTTTTTTTAAATTGATGTTTTATATGTTTTAATATAATATATTAAAAATAAATTCTTTTAAAAAATTAAATATTATTTTATTATATTTAAAAACAAAAATAACTAAGAAAAACACTTCCACGTTCTTTGTTGGCTGTGCTCTGCTTCCACAGCCTCCTCTCTCTAACAGATCTCACCTCCTTCTCTCTCTAAACATCACAACTCTGAAGCTTCTCTGCTTATTTTAGTTCTTCTCTATCTCTTTTGTTTCCCTCTCTAAAGTTCCAAACTTCATCACTCTCTAGAAATAAATTCTGTTTCTCAAGTGGGGTTTTCAGGACTATCCTTTTCCACGAAAAGCAACCCTCTGCTCCTCGTGAATTGCATGTCAAGTTGGCAACTTTGAGGGCGACCATTAAAGAGTCTGTGAGAGAGATCTAATCTGGAGGCCTTGCCTTCATGGCCATAACGGGTTGTTTTTGCTTTTGGGGAATTTTCAGGTGAATGTAGTATTTCTCTTGTTACTTTTTTTAGTGCGTCTTTCTTCTTCTTCTTCTTCTCTCCTCTAGGCCCCATCTTCTTTTAATCTCAAGCTTCTTTATTACCTACCCATTTTATCATAATTGCAAATGGGTTTATACCCTTCAAAAGCTTCTTTTTTCCTGGGGGAGTTTAAGTTTGAAGATTGACATTTGTCTTGTCGGGTCTATTTTTTAGCGTCCAGGTGGTGAGTTGTAAAAGGAGTAGTGCTTTTGGTCTTCTTGAACTGAAGCTGAGGTTTTAGCATGGGAGTGAATGTAGAGTGATCAATGCAGTTTGGGGGCTTTAACAAAAGCTTGAGATTTTGAGTTTGCTTTCATGGGTTTGGGTTAGTAAAATGTTTTTTTTTTTTGGATAGTTTGTAGTGGTGATTCTATGCCCTACAGGAGCACATACTGATTGTTCTGAAGAACTTGTTGTACATGGAGGAAAGTTTCGGGGATTTGGTGTTATAATGGCAAATTGGTTTGTTACCTTTGAGATGAAAATGAATGCCTTGTGTTTAATGGAGGATCTTTGATTGCTTGAGTTTTGGCTTTTTCTGTGGGTTTTGTCAATCGGTTAGTTGTGTATAATTACTTACCTTTTCGAAAGCAATAGTGTCAGATTTAATTTTTGGGGTGGATAGAGTTTGAAAAAACCACAAAAAAAAATGCTATATAGTTTGATTAGTTTTGATAACCCTCAAGAAATAATGCTATCATTTGCATTTATGTTCTGATCATGACCAAGGCAGTCCGCACTAGGATTCTCAAGGATGCAAATGGTGATATCGGCGATCATCTCCGAAACCATATTCATTTGACCAATTGTATTCATCTGAAAAACCATATGCTTAAGCAAAGCCCCATACTGGCTGATAGGTCATTAATGCGGGACCTCATTACCCTTCAGAGGTCCCGATCTTTGAGAGATCCTTCGGCCAGTCCTTCTTCATGGCACTCACCTTCTGTAGTTGATTTACTTCCCAAGAAAGGTGACCCAGATGCGGCCATTCGAGAAGGTAGAAGCTCAGTTGGCACTGAGCGTCGAAGAGAAAGTAGGAGGTTGTCAGGTACTTCTCCACCCTTAGCAAATTTAGCACCATCAAAGGTCGTCCCAAGTGATATTAGCTTGGGTGTTGATGGGGTAGCGGCTCTTAGTGATCGCAGTGTGAAGAGTGGAATTAGGGATGGTAGGAGAGTTGTTACGAGAGAAGAATTTAGTAGAAAAAGTAACAGGGCTGATCTATTGGGCGGTGATGAAGACCTTCTACAAGATCACGCTGTTAATAGTTTTATTCATGAAGCTGTTTCGGGGAATTCAGAATCAAAAGATAGAAAGAGTAAACATAAGGGGAAGCATAGTCAGGATATGCATATTAAGACTCTTTCAGAGCAGCTAAATGAGATTCCAAGGGGTAGCGATGTGGCATCTTCCAACATGCATCTTCACGGAAGACACACACAACAGCAGAAAATAGGTGAGCATGAGACCAGTGTTAGTGGCTATAGTGGAGTGAATAGGGTGAAAAGGCGGAAGTTTCGAAGTGCCAGAAGAACTCGGGCTGCTGCTCCAGCTTCAAGGGATGCTGGAGGACACAAAGAAATGTCTGTTGCTTCTAATTCATTTGCTCAAGGTCCAGCACAGCCAAGGTATCACATGGAGGAAGAAGAATACGGGGACCAAAATGTCACAAGGGCTCCCAGAAATGGATGTGGAATTCCATGGAATTGGTCAAGAATTCATCATAGGGGAAAGACATTCCTTGACATGGCTGGAAGGAGCTTATCTTGTGGTTTGTCAGATTCAAGGAGAGATGGTACATTTTCCCATGGAAGAGATTTTCCTGGTATGCCTGTGGCATCTGATCATTCTACTTCATCTTCTAAATCTGATGTAGAGGCTTTGCCTTTACTAGTGGAGGCATCCGGATCCCATGAAAGCACTGATAATGCTGGTTGGGTGCATGACTATTCAGGAGAGCTAGGTATATATGCTGATCACTTGTTGAAAAATGATGTTGATTCTGAAGCAAGATCCAGTGAACAATGCAAGCTTGGGCGGAACCACAATGGTAGGCATCAAAATCTGACACAAAAGTACATGCCAAGAACTTTCAGAGATCTAGTGGGACAGAATTTAGTAGCACAAGCTCTCTCTAATGCTGTTTCTAGGAGGAAGGTTGGGTTGCTATATGTGTTTTATGGGCCTCATGGTACTGGGAAAACCTCATGTGCTAGGATATTTGCCAGAGCTTTGAATTGTCAATCTCTGGAACATCCAAAACCTTGTGGCTATTGCAATTCTTGCATTTCACATGATATGGGTAAGAGTCGAAATATAAGGGAAGTTGGCCCAGTCAGTAATTTTGATTTCGAGAGCATTATGGATCTGCTTGACAATATGATTGTTTATCAGATCCCATCTCTATATAGAGTTTTTATCTTCGATGACTGTGATAGTCTGTCTCCTGACTGCTGGAGTGCCATATTGAAGGTCATTGATCGAGCACCCAGACGTGTAGTTTTTGTCCTTGTCTGCTCAAGTCTTGATGTTTTGCCTCATATAATTATATCTAGGTGCCAGAAATTCTTTTTCCCAAAGCTAAAAGATGCAGATATTATATATACTTTGCAGTGGATTTCATCCAAAGAAGATATAGATATAGATAAGGATGCGCTAAAACTTATTGCATCACGGTCAGATGGATCCTTGAGGGATGCTGAGATGACACTTGAACAATTAAGTTTGCTCGGGCAGAAGATATCTGTTCCTCTGGTTCAGGAATTGGTAAGTGCTTTCTGATTCTTTGGCTATAATTAAAATGTTAAAAAAATTTGATGTCATTGTACATTGGTTAAAAAAATGCATATTCCAATACTGTCAGTGTTATGTTTGCCTCTTTAATGATATATCAAAGTAATATTCTATAGTCTATACAAGTCTGCAAGGTATTGACTTTGATGTGTATGTTAGAAATATAATTGTTGCAGTTAAGTTTTTCAAACAATTAATGCTTTGAAATGTACTTGATCATGCAGGATGTGCTAATTTTCACTTTTTTTTTTGACAAAAATCAAGGTGCTTTTATTTTCTGTGTTAATGATGGTGGGATGGTGCTAGCATGTAAAGGAAGTTATAGTTCTATGTTTGGACTCCAGATTATCCAAAATTAGAAGTTATATTTGTGTGTATGTTATTTTGCTGATAAAATATGAGTCTAAGCCTTATCCTGATCTCAATTCACCACTCGAGCTAAATTATGAACGAACTGTTGTTCTTGTTGTTTTTCATATTTGCCATTTCCAAACATGAGATAATTTTTAGGCTTATAAGGCTAAGTAGTTACAAAAAATTGTGCTGCATTGTTGTAGTGTTGCATAAAAGAATGTTTGTTAACCGCTTGATGTCTATAGATTAGATTGAAGAGCAATTTGCCATTCATGGCTTGTGGCTGAGTTTCTGTTTAGATGCAGTAGACTAAACGCACAAGCTTCTCAGAATATCCATATCCATGGAAATTGGATATATAGGACACTTAATTGAACCACTGTTAAAAAAAAGCACATCTTGGTTGTGATTGTATGCTTATTAGTATTCTGCTTTGTCAGTTGCAATGTGCAGCTGCAGATTTTTTGATGAACATCATCTCAATATGATGATAATCTTCTGCAGAAATTCTGCTTTGCTAGTTTCCCTAACCCATTGAGAGCTCAATAGCGCTCATGGATCCGTGATTATGAATCTCTCATAATCACTGCTCTTGCCTCTTCATTATCCATCATGGGCTATCATCGATATGCTTCTATTTATTTGCTCTAAACTCTACGAGTCTCTTACAGGTTGGGCTAATCTCTGATGAAAAACTGGTGGATCTTCTTGATTTAGCATTATCTGCAGACACAGTAAACACTGTGAAGAATTTGAGAGTCATAATGGAAACTGGTGTGGAGCCATTAGCTTTAATGTCACAACTTGCTACAGTTATCACTGATATCTTAGCCGGTAGCTATGATTTCACAAAAGAAAGGCCTAGAAGGAAATTTTTTCGACGAAAGCCATGTGAGTTCAGTAGTTATTTGATGCTTTGTGTATCAGTGATAAGTTATTGAATAATCCAACTTTTTAAATTTGGTCTGTGTGACTATGGTCCCTCTCACCTGAAATTGCTGGTTTGTGATTTTCCTTCCAAACTTTGGGATGTTATGGATATTTTGACCAGTTTGGTGTTATTAAGAATTGTTATGTCAATGTTTTTGGTGTCTGAATTTTTATTGTTTGTACCTCCCCCCCCCCCCTCAATTTTCCATCAAAAACTCATACTGGGTTGTATGAATCAGTTATTTATACTTTGGATATTTATTCACAAAAAATTGACGACAAATTTATTGGTTCTAGTATCCAAAGAAGATATGGAAAAGCTGCGTCAGGCCCTCAAAACTTTGTCAGAGGCTGAAAAACAACTTCGAATGTCAAATGACAAATTAACATGGTTAACAGCTGCCTTGCTTCAACTTGCTCCTGATCAGCAGTATCTGCTCCCTAGTTCGTCCACAGAAACTAGTTTTAATCATAGCCCTCTGGCCCAAAATAACATGGGTGGAAGAGATATTTCCAGAAAAGGTGGTGAACATGAGATGCCCAATAATGGGAGAGATTTGTCAATGCATGTCAGATTGGAAAGTTTCCCTGGTGGAACTTCTGCTGATTTCCGCAACAATGGCTCAACAAATGGTATTAGCATGGACAGAAAAAGAAACATTGCGTCTGGGATGGCTCCTCAACGGTCACCTGCACAAACTTCTGATGCAATCCGGGTGAACAGCAGGCAGGTTTCTGGTAAAAGCCATAAGGGATATGAAGAAATTTGGTTGGAGGTGCTTGAGAAGATTCAAATTAACAGTATGAGAGAATTCTTGTACCAAGAAGGAAAGCTGATCTCTGTCAGTTTTGGTGCAGGTGCATCTCATTTACATGCATTTTTCATTTACATGTATTATGTCATTCGAACTTGCATTTGCACATAGTTGTGGTTTCCACACTTGTTTTATAATCTAGATGCTTTACATGCAAACATATACTGAATCACAATATATTTACTCAAAACATTGAGTGATGGTAAATGTTCACTTGAGGGTCTCATGGTGATGGGGACCAGCTACATGGATTATTTATCAACTGCTCGGGGCTGAGTCCACAAAACTTTCCCTGTTTGATCGTGCTTTATTTGTTTCTCGATTTGATAAATAGTCCTTTGATTAATGAACCTTAAAATATTCCTTGTTCCATATAAAGAACTGGTTTCAAGTGCTATGCTAGTCCATATTCTTAGATCATTATCCTGTCCTCTAAAATTGACAAACCAAGCAAAGATTACTCAAATAATTCATTTTGTAGGAGCATGCTCTTTTTAGTCCTTACAAATATTCTCCAAATTAGTGTTTTCTTTGTTCATCTCCAACTGTCCTTTATGTGGCATGCTTGGGAAACAAATATTCTCTATACATTCGCTCATAAATATTTAATCAACTCGTCAAATAATTTTTTACCTTTTGCAGCCCCAACTGTGCAGTTGATCTTCAGTTCACATTTCACAAAATTGAAGGCAGAGAAGTTTAGGGCACATATTTTACAAGCATTTGAATCTGTTCTTGGATCCCCAGTGACAATTGAGATCAGATGTGAGTCGAACAAGGAAACAAGTGCAGGGTTCCGTGTGCCTCTTATTTTACCAGCTTCTAAAAATGGTTCATCTCAGATGGCTATAGACCCAGTGCTGAATGCTGGGAGCAGAATGCCTAGGACAGGAGATTATCTTGAAGGGAGGAGTGAAATTGTTGAAGTACCGACTTCTCCAAGAAAATATGAGGGTAATGAACCAACTAACCACAATGTAGAATCCAGTAGAAGAGGTTTACAGCACACTCGGGCAGGAGAATCAGTTTCGAATAAGAAGCCAGCCGTGGGGTCTTTGGTGGAAAGAAGAAAGCTTGGGGAAACAAGTCAGAGTAAGAGCATTGTGAGAAGCAAGGTTTCCCTTGCGCGTGTAATTCAGCAAGCTGAAGGATGTACACAGCAAGCTGGATGGTCGAAACACAAAGCAGTTTCTATAGCTGAAAAGCTTGAACAAGAAAATTTGTACGTATTTGAAGAATTTTTTATTCTTTTTACCTATTATCATGCCAATCTAATTATTATCCTTGGTTGGCATGGAAGCTGGAACCACCTTTTAGCAGTGAACTTTATTTTACTAGAAAAGGCCTAAACTTTTGTTATAAAGTGGTGCCTTGGTAGCTGTCTTGGCTATATGTGATGAACAGAAAGAGGAGGGCTTGGTCATAGGGCTGGGTTTCAGTTTTTTTGTTTCTCCAAAAATCCTAGGGATTCCTTGACAGGAAGGGTAATGCACCCTTCTTTTATCCCTGATAAAGTAGATTCAATTAGCTATTTATCAGTTACCAATGTCAAACCATATATAATCAGTGAGTAGGGAGCTGATTTTATATGAACTTGTGCATAGTACAAAAAAAAAAGGGTTTATATTATATCTAGTTTCTCCAAAGAAGCCTGAGCATGTATTTGTAGGTGCTTGGTAGCATAATGGCTAAGGTCTCTTGGCATTGCACCAAACAACCTCACACCAGGAATAAGAAGGATTAAGGGAGGAAGAAGGTTAAACCTATCTATGGTCCTATAGCCTCGTAATGAACAGAAAAAAGTAACACTCTTGCCAAGTTTGTAATTAAAACTTGGTTGAGTCGAGAGGAGAGCTCTTCAGCACATTATATTTAAATTATATTTTGCCCTCTCAAATTGGCTTTTGTGCATTTGTAATTTTACAGGAGGCTGGAACCTAGATCAAGATGCTTGCTTTGCTGGAAAGCAACTAGAGTGACACGGCGGAAGGTAATTAATTCTGGATCTCTGATGATATTGATGCAAACTTATGCACCTTTGACCTAACCTCGTAAAAATATTCTTAAGGGTGCATGTTCTCCCATAATGCTGAAATAGAAAGCAACCATAGCATTCTTTTAGTGAGGTAGGTTAGTTTTCATGTTTATTGGTCAACATGCTTGCCAACGTTTTTGTAAATGTCATTCAAACCTCCATAGCATGCCAATCCCTTTCCTAGCTTCTTCGTTTTAGGTTCATATAATTATCTAACCAAACACAATAGAAGGTGGCCGGAAAAGTATGCATCACACAATAGTTTAAAACTGCTTTGTACACGCTGGCTGGAGCTCCCGTTGGTCTGTGACCAAACAGTTAGGTAACCAAAGCTACCATAATGATCAAAACATTTCCTAAGATGTACGTTTTGTCTGAGGGAGTGTCCCATTTTGTAAACGAGTAGTTATTTCGATGTAATCTGTCTTGAAAATGTTGGTTATGTTTGTTCTTGCAGCTTTCTCGTTTGAATATTAGGACACGAAAACCACATTCATTGCTGAAGCTTGTCTCGTGCGGAAAGTGTCTCTCTTCTAAATCTCCACGATAGAACAAGGAAAAATTTCCAGTGGCTTCGAAGGACTCAGACTTTCTAGCTACTTCATCAATACTAGCTAGTGTAATTAGCCATTTTCTTGCCATTTACCCAGTCAATTCATCTCCTTCATCGAATAAATGTAATGGTTATTTCTGATTAGAATGTAGCGAAAAATTATCCAGTGTAGCTTCTTCCTTCATGCAATCATTAAATAAATAGTCTTAGGCTTTCTTCTCTTCGACGTTTAATTGCAGTGAGTCCTGACTTTTCTATAAGTTAGAAGTTGGTACAGGATAACGAAACAGAAGGGCATCCATTGTTCATTGATGAGCTTTATATCTGGCTGATTAGAATTGGGTCACTCTCATGTCGAGGCCTAGGAATGACCAGAGAAATCATGCCCATTTTCTCCTTCCTTTCATGTGTTTCTGGTCACTTGAGAGCTATGATGGTGCTTGTTTCACTGTATGTTATTTATTTTTTTATTTTTTTATCAAGAATATGATTGTAATTATTTTTTAAAATATTTTTTATTTAGAAATGTATCAAAATAATTTTTTATTATTTTTTAAAAATTAATTTTGACATCAATTCTTTAAAATATCTAAAAACATCAAAAAAATTATTAATTTAAAATTAAAAAAATATATTTTTAAAATATAAAAACAAACAGTTTCATTACACTTTCGGGATTTTCCACTTCATGTGCTCGCTCAATAATTTTCTAGTATTCTTAGCGTATTATCATTCTTAGCTTAATAAATGTAATTTTTTATATGCAACATAGTCCATTAAATAGAAAACCAATAATAAAAATAAAAATATTTGAAAACTATAATGATTTGAACTTCATTCTCATAAAATATCCATTATCATAAACTTTAAAAATATATGCATGGTAAGTTAACATATAATAATTATGGAAATATCTTGATTAATTGATAAGTTTTCATATGATGTCAAAGATATTAATTTATAGAGATTTAATTATACATGTTTCAAATTTTATCGAGTCTTTTATTATATTACTAATACCTATAATTGACCCGGAGAAAGTATAGTAAACGCTACCGACATTTATTTAAGTAATAGTAATGTAAAAAAGAAGAAGAATTATAGCTACCATTTTCAAAGCAAAACAAATATAATAATGCTCTGAGTTTTACAACTCACATTCCTTCCATGAATCAAATAAACGGACTTTATAGCAATGAAGCTTGTGGTATGAACTCACGAATTCAAGAAAACATTTGTGGTCATTTTCCATGGTAAAAAGCCGAATTAATTAATTAATTAATACTAAAATGTCCTTAATTTATCTATGAATAATATATATATATATATATATATAAAGTAATGGCCGTAACGACAAGTCACATTTCCGTGGTCGGTCTGCTAAATGAGGAAGGCGACAGGTCGAACGGAGCCTTTTTGTCTACTTTGCCGCCAGCCTTGTGGGCTTGTGCATTTCTTTTTCCATGTTTGTTTCTTTATGCTAACAAGGAATATATTATATGGTGGTGAACATATACCCACAGGAGAGGGAAGGAGGCATCGTATTTTGTCACACACATGAAATCGATGGCATTTGATTTCTTTTGTTGATTTTAGTGAGAGCACAAAATCGATGATATGAGCTTTGATCACATCGAATTTTCTTTTGTTTTCTTCTTTTGATTTTAGTTAAATTATATGCATAATGCATGCTTATGTTTATTCCTTTACTTCTATTTGATAGATAACTTTATGTGTTCTCTAAATAAAGTCAAGTGTATGTATTCACATTGCATCTCTACAAAAATATAAAGCTATTATTAGGAAAAGTAACAGATTCAATGCATGCTGGCTAAGATACTTTAAAAAACCAAATCGATGATATATTTAATTTTTTTTTTTAAAAAAAAATATTGAGACGGTTGTAAATTGGATTGAACTCGAGCAAATCATAATTAACTTGCAATTTGTGATATAAAATCGTGATAGAACTATAGAACCCATACCAAAACAAACTAGAATGTTCAATTATAATAACATGAAAAATTTTATTATTGAATGTAAAGTGACACACTAGGATTTTTAAAGTAAATCTATATTGGCGATAGGCACAATAGGAAAAATTTTTATGTACATTAGAGGAAAAATGCAAGGCGACGCTAGGATTTTTAAAGAGACAAGAGATAAGTTTGGTTAATTTAATAATATGAAAAAAAATTAAACCCAAAGTTAATCTCCTAAACTTGGGTCAATTTCTTATCAATTTAATATTAAATGATAAAATAAAATAAAATAAAAAAATCAATCTAGAAAACTTGTCGAAGCATAAAAATAACAATAAAAAGAATGAGGATCAAACTTGATAGAAAAAAAAAACAAAGGATGATGAAATCACAAAAAGAAATTAGTTTTATAATCACTTGAAATACAAAAAAAAATAGCAATTAAAAGAATAATAAACAAAATCTCATAGATTAAAAAAAACAAAGGAGGATGAAATTGAAAATAATTTTCATTTTGAATTAATGTTTTCAAATAAGAAAATTACATTTAAGAGAACAAGAACTAAATTTGATGAGAAATTTATTTGAAGGGCTAATGTGATATTTTTCAAGGGATAACACTCAAATCAAGTTAAAGATAAGAGAACAAAAAAAAAAAAATAAGAGCAATTTGACACCAAACTAGATAGAACGATCATGCACACATCACCTAGAGAGAGAAAAGACGCTAAGATGGTAGCGCTGCTCCGACCACTATAGTCAACCACGCGTGCTTTCTAAAAGTGGTGGAGCAGTTGACGAATGTAATGTCAAAGTTTTTCTATATTATTTTTTAAATTTTTTTTTTGATGAAAAAAAACACCCCTAAAATTTAATGATTACAACAACAAAATCATTTTAAAACTTCTTATAATCCCCTTAACTGAAGGTTAAATTTTTTATGTTAAGGATAATTAAGTCATTATATTATTTATAGTAAAATAAAATTTCTATAAATCCCGTAATTCAATGCCAATATTTTTTTCAATTTTTAAAGGTAATATAATAATTTTATAGTTACAAAAAGTTAAAAAATCCAATGTTGCTCCCGAATAAATAAAAAATAACAATTTTTTTTTTTTTATTAAGAGCAAAACTATAATTTTACAGTTTTAATGCACGGTAAATCACCACATATCTACGATGATTTTTCCACGTATTTTAGATTCCGTAATGTTTCACACACGAACACATCACATTATATTATATAGTAATACTGTAATTTGAACTTAATCCTATGAATTAGTAAACCATTAATACATTTTGCAGAATAGCGATTGCAGGGACAGGATACTGAATATACACGTCAGCAACGTGTAAGCATAAGCTGGAAATTATATAAAAGAATTAGCTGAATTACGACCCACCAAAGCTTGTCTAGAAATCATATTATTATTGAGAATAAAACGAATTTGACCGTCTAATTGATCCACTAATGGATAGAGTCACAGCAAAAAATATGTCGGTAGCACCGATCCGAGACTGGGATTATTATTATAATTAAATCATTAATTAGCTTTGCGTGCATGTACAAAAGATTATAATTATTTTAAAAATCTAATGTTTCTGATTTGCTAAATACTCATATTCATTCTGGAATAACTAATTCAAAATAATCCATTAGATATTAAATAACATCAAAAGATTTAAAACTAGGATCAAGGGATATTTTTTATCTTCACAATGGTTTTTTTGTTATAATGTCGGTTGAAGGCATTTTGGTATTTGAGAAAATATTAAAAAAATTAACAACTATAGTGAAATGATTAAAATACCCTTAAAACTAAGAATATTAATATTGGTGTCAGGGGGATTTTTTTGTCTTTTAACAAAAATATTTTTTGTTATTATCAAGTCTGTTTAGAGACAATTTAGTAGTTTGATCAAATATAAAAAATAAAAAAAAGATGGGTGCATATAACGCACTTTTTTATGTGTGGAAGGCGCTCATGCCCTTCAGGCAGCGCATGTGGCGCCTCTTAACATCCAAAAATATTTCTCTGTCATATCATTGGAAGTGTCGTTGTGTCCTCTTCTTCCATGTCAATAAAGGTTGGCTCGCCTTTTATTTCTCGAGTTACAGGCTTGTCATGCTAATTCAAATTAACTTGAGCCTCTCGCTTTTTTTTTTTTTTTTTTTTTTTACACATTCCATCCGTTTGTATTTAATTGGACCAAGAATTGAGCTATACTATTAGTTCTTGATTACAGAATTTTTTTTTCATGTTAGTGTTATCATTTTTTTTAATTCGATACATTCGTTATTATCATTTTTTTTTTTATCATTTGAATTAAAATAAAACCAACTTTTTTTTTATCTTGATTGGTCTATGATTCAAGTCATAAGTTATTTTTTATTTTTCAAAACATATTTGCGCTCCTTGAACATTATTCTTAATGCAAAAAAACCTAAAACATATAATTTATATTATTTTAAAAACTTTTTAAAAGTAAACACCCTTTAAACTCTTGTACGGAAAACCAACATTGTTTTATGTTCAATTATTAACTTAAATAGATTATGAGATTATAATTTATAATTATTTAATCATTAAAATTTTAATATCATATAAAAAATTATCTCAATTAAAATACTTAATATATTTAATGAAGTTTCAAAATATATTTTATATTATCCTCTAAAACTAACACTAACAATAAAAAAAAAATGATTTAATCCATAGAAAAAAAAAAACACTTTCACTTTTGTTAATAGAAAAACATCCATGACAATATTTTTCCAACACAACCTTGGAAGTTACAAATCATTGAAAAAAATCCGGTCGAGGTTACGAAATTTCAAGTCTAACTTTGTCATGTGAAATGCTTATGGACTTCTTCGGAGTGTAACTTGGGCAGGCACTTTTGAATATAAGTGATTTGGGTTATTCAATTACATAGAAATTCAAATACATTATTTTATTATCGAAGCAAATTTAGTGTTATTTCTTCTTGTAGTTGACCCTACGAATTTCATTTCTTTCGAACAAATAAGTTTGAATGCATTGCTATCCTTTAAATCCGGCGAATAACTCGCATTCCTGAATTATTTTTTATATTATATTTTTTAAAAAAATATTTTAAAATTATTTTAAAAAATATATTTATTTTATATTTTTTATATACATTTCTTTAATTAAACATGCTACTATGTCGTGTATTCTTATAACACTAACCACATATAATTATATATTTCTTACCGACCTCTATTCGGGTGAATGCCTTTGTGCCTAAAGTTAATTGAACAAGAAGCTATCGTATTTTTTATAAATCAATATGGGGGTTAACGCCACGTGTCTTGCTCACAGGTCAACAAGCTTACGCGTATTAGCTGGCATTTACCACACCCAATTATCCTTCTGACGTGCGTTGTTGGTTATAAACAGGCTAGCCAATAAATACAGGCCACGTCAGGGAAGAAAACGAGTATGTACCATCAACTCCGGTGCGGTCGATGTCAAGGTCTAGCGTCCTGCAAAGGTTGTCTTATTCATTGACTTTTTTACGGATTGACTGGGCGTGATGGCAACGCAGAAGGTTAAGTTTGCTATTTCGGCTCTTCATGCGCCTGCGACGTGGCGACTAAGTTATGGTGATGAGCCGGCAGGTGGAGCCGTTTAAATCTCCATGGCCGGCCCACACGTCTTCCGTCGACACGTAGCAGCAGCTATGCATTTTTAAGAAGTTAAAAAGAACTATTTTGTATTTTCAGTTTTTTATATGTCTATGCAATTAATTAATCGTGAATATGTTTTTTCACCTTTTAATTTTATGGCGTTTTAATCGTGAATATGTTTGTATTCTTTGAATTGAGACTTGATATAAGTCAGCTATTTGATTAATTGAACAAATTTAGTGATAAGTAACAAGAATTAACAAAATGAATTAAAAAATATGAAAATTAATTGACCAAATTAAAAATTAAAAATAAAAATGAATGATGGGCACCAAATAAAAATATAAATTTATAGATTTTTCTAAATCAATATATTTTTATTGTTATATGATATTTAAAATTCAAGACTTAAAGAGTATATGTACTCCTCCTTCCTTTAATATTTTTCTTTTCGAATTTGTGTACCATTAATGCTTTTTTTTTTTTTTTTCATTTTGAGTTACAATTTGGCATAATAAATGAAGCAACGAATTTGGTTATGGAGAATTTAACACAGCCGACTAATTGGGATTGAGGATACAAGCATCGAAGTACACATACACGATACCGTGTTAATTATATTACGATCACCATTAATTAATCATGCACCACAAATTCATCAAACATGTGTTAATTGTCGAGGTTTGTTATCATATTATTAAAGAAAAATAGTTTTTTAAAAAAATTAAATTTAGTAAAATTCATAATAAAGATTGTAAATTTTACAAGTTAAGCTGCAAAACTCGAATTGATTTAATATGTTATTAATTTAATATTTTATATAAAAAAAAATTTTATTTTAAAAAAGTTTCGAAGTCAAACTATATTTTTACTAGTTGTTCGGATTATTTTTGAAATTCGATAAGTTAACTAAATCACTTAAATTCATCTCTCTTGTGAAGGTACTTTTAAATTTGAACTATACAATGAATCAGGTTAAAAGGTTTCAAAGTTGATTTGTTGAGTCAGGTTTGATAACAATGTTAAATAGTTTTTTTTTTAAAAAAAGAATTTCATCTTCTATTTTTTTTTCAATTGAATCCTTTTTTGGCTGTTTTTTAATTAATTTTATCTTTCAATATTTGATTAATTCTGAATTGTTATTCAAAATTTATTATGATTTGCTTTTTATGAGGTTATCATGATCTTAAAACAAACTTCTTAGAATTTTATTGGTGCTTAATTTTACAAGCGTCTATTTTTGTTATTATATCTTTAAGTAAAAAAATAGTTTTAAGCCATGATTTAGATTGCAAGTTTGACATATTAAGCCACAAAGTCTACGTCGATCTAATATATTTTTATTTTAATATTTTTTAAAAATATTATCTTAAATTTTTTTTAAAAGTCAAACCACTTTGTGAGCCTTTCAAGTTGTCTTTAAACCGGTTAAATCGATTGAATTATATTAAGATAGCTCTCATACAATTTGATTCGAAACCCAAGCAAAAAAAAAAATTGAGTCAAGAGTTTTTAAAGTTGAAATGCTAAGTTGATTTTAATAACAATGTAAAAGAATTCTTTATAGCCTAAATATTTTTTACTGTTCATAATTTTTTTGATCTAACCCGCAGTATAATATGGACTAAGAAATTAGTTATTTATAAAGGAGGTGTAACGCCAACTCACCTCCTTTATTGTTCATGTAAATAGTGATGGAAATGGTCTCTCTTTCTCTCTCTTTTGCATCTCTTTTTTTCTCTTTTTTTTTTCTTTTCATTTTCATCATTTTCTCAACTCCATCTTCAATATTTATTGGATTTGAATTTGTCTTATTAATTATTTCAATTTATTTTTTATGAGGTTATCGGAATCTTAAATAAATTTCCCGACATTTGGTTTATACTCAATTTTACAAACATTTATTTTTATTATCATTTAATTAAGTAAAAAATAGTTTTTAAACCCATTGAAATCTATAATCCTTATTATAAATTTAACTGGTTAACATGTGAAATTTAAGTCAATCCAATATATAGTTATTTCAATATTATAAAAAAGATCATCTTGAAAAAAAAAAAGAATTCAAACCACATTTTATATTAGTCATCTGAGTTATTTTTGGGATCCGTTTAATTAATTGGTTCATGTCATGACAGTTCTCACTTGATTTAATTTTAAACTCGGGCCAAATAAAGAGTTAAATCTAAAAATTTCAAGATTGATTTACTATATTAGATTTAATAAAAATATCAAATAATTTCAAATAATCTAAGTATATTTTTTTACATTAATTTTTTTATTCAAGTCATAGCATAACGTGTTACTGTAAACTATTTCAATCTAGTCAGCTAGTTCGAAATGGTCCAGTTTCCCCTACCAATAAATCTCTTGAGGCCACGAGCTATAGGCTAAGATCCGGGTAAGGGCTAGTTTCTGGCCGCAGGAATACAGTCTAGTGCGCAATAACTAGCTCAGAATACCCTGTGTTTCACGAAAAAGAAAAGAAAGAAAGAAAGAAATGGTCTTGCTAAACTTCTTTTGGTTTTAAAAGTAATTTAAAAAAATTTAAAATTTTTTAATTTTTTTTATTTTAAATTAATATATTTTTAGTGTTTTTATATTATTTTTATGTACTAATATAAAAAATAATTTTTAAAAAATAAAAAAAATAATTTTAATATATTTTAAAATAAAAAACAATTTAAAAATTAACTCTACAACTCACGTCTTATTGAGTGCTGGCCCACGTTTGCTATCCCACCTCACATATATACGTATGATAAGATTAGGATCCTTAGCTAAAATTGTAGTTTTTTTATTCTAGAATTCAACTCTGTTTGCATCAGGTAAAATAATTTACCTTTTGAAAATATTTTTTTACCTAAATGTTATAATGCTATCAAATTATTTTAAAATGATTATATTTATTAAATTCCAAAATTTTAAAAAACTAAAAAATATCTTACTTTAGGTAACTTGAATAAGAATATTAATAAATAATTGAAACTTTAAAAGGATACTAAATAATCGAAACCTTAGGATTTTGATGACTTTTGTACTATACGATAATATAAACTTTTTGTTTGAAAAATACAACCTTCTATTTTCAGGGTAGGCATAGTAATTTCTCGGCAATTCCTGCCTGAAATAGACGTCAAGAACAAAGCTGCCCAGCCCAGCCGGTGGATAAAGCCAAAATAAAAAAATAAAAAATTTAAAGTCTTTAACTTTATACCTATGCATTTTAACTTATACTTTTCCTTATGGTATATTTATATGATATAAGATAAGGAATTATATAATGTAAAAAAAATTATTATATAATGGAAGGATATGTTTCATTATATTCTGATGAATTATAAATAACTTCATATTGAACTTTGAGCCTTTCCATGGCCGGTTTGATGGGTCTTTGAAGATTGTTTTTTCATGGACACTTGGTTTAGGAACTCTTGCTGAACAATTATATAATGTTTCTTTTGTTTTTCAAAGTTTAATTGGCCATGTTTGTTTTTTTGAAAAGTAGTTTTCAAAAAAATTATTTTCCAAACTTTCTTGTGTTTGTTTGTCATTAAGAAAGTTGGTCAACGGAAAATACTTTCCGGTCAACGAAAAACACTTTCCAGTCAATTTTAGTTAAAGAAAAATTTGGCTTGGTTTTCAGAAAAGTGTTTTCCCTTTAGCTGTGTTTGTTTTCCGGAAAGTGATTTCTGGAAAATCACTTTCCAAACTTTCTTGTGTTTGTTTATCATTAGAAAAGTTGGTCAATGGAAAACACTTTTCAGTAAAAGGAAAATTTGGTTTGGTTTTCAGGAAAGTGTTTTCCTGAAAAATTTTGGGGGAAAACACTTTTCAGAAATTGTGAAAAATTTAGAAATGTCATTATTTGCTTATTATATCAAATTTAATCCTCAAACTTTTGATTGTTATATATATTTTGTTTTGAATATTTATTTTTCAATTTCATCTCTTAAAATTTTATTTTTATATTAACTTTGGTCCTTATTTTTATAATTGCTATTTGCTTTTTTCTTATAATTTTTTTATTGAAATTTTTTGTCTATCAAATTTGGTCCTCATTCTTTTGATTATTACTTATTTTATTTGAAATAATTTATAAAATGTTGATTATTATTATTTTAATTCCTGCATCTTTCATTTTTTTTTAATTTTTTAGATTTGATCTCTATTATTTTGATTATTATTTATTTTATTTGAGATAATTTATGAAATTATTTTTTTTTTTCAATTTCATTCTCACTCAACTTTTTAATTTGTAATATTTGTTCCTTATTATTTTAATAAACTTGAGAAAAATAAAATATTAATAAGTTATTTTCCAGCTTATTTTCCATGACATAACCAAACACTGGAAAGTGTTTTCCAACTGATTTTTCATTACACTACCAAACATCGGAAAATACTTTCTCGGAATTCACTTTTCAAAAGGAAACTATTTTCCAGCAAACAAACGGGACCTTAGTAATCAATAGAAAGAAAATAATAGTTAGTAATCAGTACAATGAAAATAATATGAGATAAGGTAAAAAAGTGTATGGTGTGATGGTTGTGTATCGTATTATATTATGATTTATTGTGTATTATTATCTAGTGACCTAAAATATTTATATATCTTGGTGGTATGATATTATTTTGTAAGGAGTGGAGTTTTAGACAAATTATATGAGAATAATTATAAAGAATAAATTTTTTCAGCAACAATAGAATCCCTACCTCTCTTCTCTTATATTCTAAAATTGATCCTTTTTTTTTTTTTTGAGGTAGGGTCTATTATAGGGAATTGAGAATGTGGAGAAATTTTTAAAGTTAATAAATAATTTCTAATCAAATTACTTTAAGTTTTCCCTATATTAATATGATTTAATGACTTATGCATTAACTTGACCTTCTTAAAGAGTCTTCCTAATCAATTGAGACCCTTTTCACATTATTAATGAGTTACAATGTTGTAACAACCCAGTTATTTATAGTCAAAATCAGTGGTGATTTTTTATTTTTGTGTGTAAGTCATTATGTTCCCCATTACCTTTCGGGTTAGCAATAGGTTCATCCATTAACATGTCACAATACTTGTACAATCACATAATTCGACATTACCATACACACATACTCTCTCTCTCTCAATACAAATACCATACAACAACATATTTATGTAAACATTTGATTGCATTACATCATATTAGCATAAGCATGAGTTCACACCCCTAATCTAGTATTATCATTATCACAAGTTTATACAAAAAGTCTTGGATGATAATTATATGATTAATACATCTGTTCATACAAAATAAATTATAATCAAATATGCAACTATATGGTTCTTTGCAAAAGTATGGTCCCGTGAGATGGGATTCCTACACACCTCATTGGTGTGACGTCCTTGCTATAATATAAATATTTACAAGAATTATAAAAAATTTATGATAAGAAAATAAATAGTTATTAGAAAAACATTATAATTACTTTTTGTTTATAGTGTAATAATCATAGTTCTTTCATATACTTGGTACATACACAACTTAGTATGTATGAACGCATCAATTTCTAAACTGCAAAATAACTTTCGAATCCAGTCATCTACTGCAGCTGTCGCTAGCCGAAGCCATTCATCGAACACAATCGATCATCCATCTTGAATGCCATTAGTCAAAGCTAATCATCTATTTGGGATGCCGTTAGCTAAAACTAATCATCAATTCATCCTGTCTATCCACTTAGGATGCAATTAGCCGAAGCTGATTATTAATCACAACCCAACTATCTGCCTTGGATGCCATTAGCCATAACTAATCATCAAACTCAAACAAATAATTCGTAGATGACCTGGTATTCATAATAACACAATATTATATCATTCGTAATAAAACATTTCATAATTTAGCATTATGTAAGAAGAAGGTGGAAGCCACCTACTTGTTTCTCTCGTGGGGTGTCCTTATCTAGTCAAAGATCTGATCTCGGTCACACCACCCAACACATCAATGGTTACAAATCAATACATTTGCATTCATTAAGCACATAACTTGTCATCATACATATTTTAAGAATACACATGTTTACATTCAAGTGTTTCACATATTACATAATCATACAATGCAATTGTTACAAGCATTTAAGTCAATTATGGTATGAAATTCTGTCACAGAAAAATCATTAGCGAAAACTGGTTCGCTGGCGACGCAAAATTCGTCAGCAAAAACTGATTCATTGGTGACACAGGATTCATCAACGAAAGCTGATTCGCTGAGGGTAAAAACTCATCAGCGAAAATTGGTTCGCTAGTGACGCAAATTCGTATGGGCAATTCAGTCCTACGACTGACGCATGAAATCGTCAACGCACTTAGTCTATTGTTGGACTTGAAAATTGTTGATGAAAATCAAGTCGTTGCCGACCTAGAAAGTGTAATCCAAAATTATTTTTCATGATTAATTTATTATAAAATAAGTTGAAACAATTTTAAGTTAGGAACATGCTAATAAGAAAGACTCTAAGATTTTTTTTAAATGTCATATAAGTTAGAATGTACAAGTCAAAAGTTAAGAATTTTAAGTTTTGATAAAATCAAAATTTTGACAGATAAATATAAGCTAAGATTTATTTTTAATAAAACATACTTATGATATTTCCTTTAATTAAAAATTAAAAGACAACTTAAAGTAATTTATAAAAATCATATCAAACATAACTGTAGTCTTTATAATGAAAAACCTGTTTAGACTAAAATTATATAAAAATATTTTATATATATAATAGAGGGACTAAAACCACAATTTCAACATGAGTAGAACTGCAATAAATACATTCTACACTTTAGGGGCTTCAACGTGAAATGAGAATATTTAAAAATATAGTTATTATTGTTTTTTAAAGTATTTTTTATTTGAAAATATATCAAAATAATATATATTTTTTAAAATATTATTTTTGAAATCAGTATATCAAAACAATCTAAAATGATAAAAAAATATTAATTTTTTAAAATAAAATAAATTTTTTTTAAAATATAAAAACAAAAAAGCTCCTGTAGTACTGTTACCATCCACGGTTAACATGGCGGGGGGTGTAACCGCAACTGTATCTGCGCACAGGTTGTTGCCTAAAAATAAAATAAAGTTTCCTTTCCTTTCTTTTTGGAGCATCATCGGAGTCCGTGCTTGCTTTCTTTAGTTTTTGTGGTTTTCGTTTTTGGAGTCAACTTGTCTTGTCTCCATTTTATAGTCAAAAGTAGGTAAAATAAAATAAAATAATAAAACAATTGCCGATTTTCAAGGACTATATTAACTTCCACGCGCAAAAAGGACTCGCGTGGGCCAACCGTAATTACATGCCTTTATTTCGTCAACCCTTGAACCACAATCCTATGTAATGCTGCTTCAACCTTTTTCTTTAATTTTATTTTCAAGTTACAAAAAAAAAAGAAAAAAAAGAAAGAGGCAAAGCAAAAGTGAAAAAACTCCTCAATCCCCCCTCCCCTCCCCTCTCTATAATGCATTATTTTCAATCTACTATTTATTTTCTTTTTCTTAAACATGAATAGTGTTTGATTGCTTTCTTTATAATGAGAGGAGTAACGTATGCCTAATTTATTTCCTTGAAGAAAAAAAAAAGAGAGACTAAAAAATATTTTTACAAAAGTGGCTCTTTCTCTTACAGAAAAAAACTAGATGGACCCACATTAATAAAAAAATATGTTTAGGTGCAATGAATGTATATATATTTTTAAAAAATAATGACTTTAATTATAACCTTAACCCGGCTAAGTAAGTTGGTTTATTTTAATTAGATAATAAAAAAATAATAAAATTAAAATAGAGGGAAAAATGATATAGTTTAATTTTCAGTCAATTAAATATAAAATAATGAAATTGAATATAAAAAAAAAACCTAGTCTGAGTCAATCTGAGTGTTATCATGATATACATGTGACCTGGGTAATAAAGGGCGAGCCATCTTAAAACTGAGATCAGGATAATCAAATAGAAAATAAATTGAAAAAAGAAAATAAGTAAGACTAAATAAGAAAAGATGTTAAACTTGTCAAACTTGTTACTTGAGTTATTAGAACATTAACACTATACATGGAAAACCATGAAGTTCAATCCCCAACAAATCAAACATCGAAGGATAAAATTAAAAAAAAAATCAATTATACAAAAAAATCCAAAATAAAAATTAGCAATTCGAAGGATGAGGATAAAAAATTAAAGTAAAAAAAAATTTAGAGGGCAACTATAAATTTTTGATTGAAGGATTAAAATAAAAAGAAAAATAACTTTAATAAAAGGATAAAAAATTTAAAATAACGAGGACCAAATTGAAAAATATAATATAGCACAAATTTGAATTTAAAGATGAGTTTGAAAACAAATAAATTTTTTATAAAAAAGCCATGGAAAAAAATTAGAAATAAAAAAAATAAGGGTGAAATAAAAAAAATATATTGAAAAATTAGGATTGAAGGGTGAAATTGAAAAAAAATAAAAATTTTATAAAAAGAGTCAAGAATTTTTTTTTAAAAAATAAGGAATTAATTGAAATATTAATAATAAAAAGGATAAACATGAAATTTTCAATGAAAAGAGAAAGAGAGAAAAAATAAAGCTTCATCAGTGAGAAACCAAACCATTACCTTTACATAGGCTGCCTTAACAAGAAAAGATCACAGTGGAGAATCAAACAACATAATAATAAAAAAATTTAGTCTATGAGAAGAGTTGCATGCGCGCCTCCCACACACTAATAAATATATCATAAATACTAATAATTATTTTTATTTAAATAATACTTAATATTTATTAAAATGTTAAATTTACCTCGCCTTACTTGGCAATATCATAATACAAGATGAAAAGACTAAAAGCTCATGGCTACAAGCTTTAAAATTCTTGTTTTCATAAGTAAAATTATTATTATTTCACTATATTTTAAACATTAAAAAGACAAAAAAGTCTGTTATATATCAACTTTAAAAACTTCAAGAGTTATTTATTGTGCTTAAAAATTCAAAAGAGAAACATCCATTCCCAATCAGTCTTTTAAGGACTCATGAGCCTTGTAAAATAACTTAATTACCCCTATGCCATTGTTTTTTTAGAAGAGCAAAAACAAAATATTATAGTAAAATAGGTATAAGAGTAGATGCAAGCAACTTGTTGTTTGCCGGTGCTAAAAATCCAGCCACCGTTACAGTGGCCGAAAAACCAAGAGAAAGTTTTTAACTTATAATACTATTTTCAAGTCATTTTCACCAAAAAAAAAAAAAAATCACCTTAAAAACCAAAATAAACCTTTCAGCAACCCAAAACACCCAAAATCACCGAAGAAAAGTTTTGAAATTGAAAAAAAAAAGCCACAGCTGAAAATGGTGTTCATTTGAGTGACAAAGACTGTAGATACAATGAGTTGTTAGTTTCATCATAAGCTCTCTCCCTCCCTCTCTCTCTCTCTCTCTCTGTAGTGGAAGGAGGTGGAAATAAATGGAAAGCACAGGAATCTGGACACTTATCCGTCAAAGCAATACAAGTCATTTTTCACCAAAACTGCATTGAATTTCTTTAATTCTCAAAAAAAAAAAAAAAAGAAGAGAAGAAACAAACGTCATAGGTAGCTCAGTCTTCTTTCCCCTGTCTCTCTGTCTTAACGCGGAATCATCAATCTTTCTCTTGAAAAACCGCCCTCTTTGTAAAGACCAAATCTTCTTCTCTCTTTTAACTTTCAACATTCAAACAAACCATAATAAACAACTGAAACCCATTTTTCAATTTGCTCTTCTTCTCGTTTTATGAGCCAGGAAATTGTGGAGATTTTGGGATTGCAGAGATCTTGATTGTTTATAAGGATAAAGAAGCCAAAGGTTTGTGCTACTTCAAAATCTCTTCTTTCTCTCAAATTAAAGAAATAAAGATCTTCCATTCTTGTTGAAAAAGTTTCATTAGAGGTTGGCAGTTTGTTTATGGCTACTGCCGCTATATTTTCTTCTCTAAGGCGGCGACGATCGCCGTCTTTAGAGGTTTTCTTGGCACCGGTTGATTTTACCGACGTGGGACTTGTACAGACTCTTGTATCATTGTCAACAGAGCTGGTGTCTTCTTTCTCAGGGAAGTCACTCTTCTTTCAAAGAAAGAATTCTCGTTCTTTAATTCGTAAAATTGAAATCTTTGTTGTTTTATTGGAGTATCTGAGGGACTCTGGGGTTGGTTCTGCTTTATCTTCTCCCACATTAGCTTGTTTTAAAGAGCTTTATTTGTTGCTGTACCGCTCAAAAATATTGCTTGATTATTGTGTGCGATCCAGCAAATTATGGTTGTTGCTTCAAAACCATTCGATTTCGGGGCATTTTCATGATTTGAATCAGGAAATATCTACCCTTTTGGATGTTTTTCCATTGGATGATGTTGAATTGAGTGAGGATGTTAGGGAACAGATTGATCTTATGCAAACACAATCAAGGAGAACGAGGTTATTGATTGATAAGGATGAGGAGGCTCTGAGAGTCAGGTTGTTTTCGTTTCTTGATGAGTTTGAGAATGGAAGGATTCCTGGTCTGGCGGAGTTGAGCTTGCTTTTTGTGGAGGGTTTGGGGATTAAAGATGCCAAGAGTTGTATAACAGAAATTGAGTTCTTGGAGGAGCAAATTGTTAGTCACGAGGGAGATATTGAGCCCACAACTTCGGTGCTTAATGGGTTTGTCGCAATTGCTCGGTATTGTAGGTTTTTGCTTTATGGGTTTGGGGAAAACGAGGTGGAGTTGCAAATTGGGAATCAGAAGAAGCGGAGAAAAGGGTTGATCGCTCAAGAGATTGCAGAAACTTTTATTACAATACCCAAGGATTTTTTCTGTCCGATATCGTTGGATTTGATGCGAGATCCGGTGATAATTTCAACTGGGCAGACTTATGATCGGAGTTCAATATCTAGGTGGATGGACGAAGGGCACTGTACTTGCCCCAAGACGGGGCAGATACTCATGAACACTCGCCTTGTTCCAAATCGGGCTTTGAGGAATCTGATCGTGCAATGGTGTACTGCTCATGGAATCCCTTATGACCCTCCAGAGAATACAGATTCATCCGTGGAGGCTTTTGCAGCGACTATGCCTTCCAAAGCTGCAATTGAAGCCAACAGAGCTACTGCAACGCTTCTAATTCATCAGCTGGCAAGTGGTTCGCAAGGTGCAAAGACTGTGGCTGCTCGTGGGATACGTTTGTTAGCAAAAACTGGAAGAGAAAACCGTGCTTTCATTGCAGAAGCTGGTGCGATTCCCTACCTTTGTGAACTGTTGTCTTCTACAAACTCTGTTGCACAAGAGAATTCTGTAACAGCAATACTTAATTTATCCATTTATGAAAAGAATAAAAGCCGAATTATGGATGAAAAAGGTTGTCTGGGTTCGATTGTTGAAGTATTGAGGTTTGGACTCACAACAGAGGCAAGGGAAAATGCAGCAGCGGCATTGTTTAGCCTGTCAGCTGTTCATGACTACAAGAAGAGAATAGCAGATGAGGAAGGGGCAGTTGAAGCCTTAGCTGGCCTATTGAGAAAAGGAACACCACGTGGGAAGAAGGACGCTGTCACAGCTTTATTTAATCTGTCAACTCATACAGAAAATTGTGTGAGAATGATAGAATCAGGTGCAGTTGCAGCACTAGTCGGGGCTTTGGGAAAGGAAGGGGTTGCAGAGGAAGCAGCCGGTGCACTGGCTTTGATTGTGAGGCAACCGATTGGGGCTAAAGCAGTGGGGGGAGAGGAAATGGCCGTGGCAGGGCTAATAGGAATGATGCGTTGTGGAACACCAAGAGGAAAAGAAAATGCTGTTGCTGCACTGCTTGAGTTATGCCGGAGTGGCGGGACAGATGCAATTGAGAAAGTGCTCAAGGCACCAGCATTGGCGGGTTTGCTTCAGAGTCTGCTGTTCACAGGCACAAAGCGGGCAAGAAGGAAGGCAGCATCGCTTGCCAGAGTGTTTCAGAGGCGTGAGAATTATCCATTGCAGTCTGGCGGATTAGGTGTCGGATATGCATTCGCTGGAAACTCAGCTGCCAATAGGGATCCAAGTTTTGTCAGCGAAGTGTCAGTTCCCGTGTCCATATCAGTGTCTGTTTTATAGTGGTAAAAGTCCAAACTTTTCATTGTCTACCCTGCTTATAGATGTTCCGCAATATTTACGAATTCTTTCATTGAAATTTTAGATGATAAAGAGAGAAAATTTAGATTAATACTGTATCTCGTTTCTTTTGGAAGAACTTATAAATATTGTTGGTCCGTTAGTTTTTATACAAGAAACATCAGTCAGAACACTAAAATTGAAATTATTAGATACACCTGTGTTAAACTCTATTAAGTGTGTCATGAGAACAAATAAAGCTGCTGCATATCATTTCTTGCCAATTAACTCCGCGCATAAAACATGCCTGAGACAGATGCAGTTGGTTTCTGGATCTGTGACAGCATTGTTCTACATAGAACAAAGGTTGTAATCCTTCCCTCTAAGATGATACAGTAAAATCTTTGGCCAAAATCATAGGAATCTCGGCTCAAAGCGTTCTCCAGCTGGTTAGTATTTGATGAACTGAAGTGTTCATTGATTACTATTCAAGCTGAGAGGTTTCTAGGACAACGAACAGGAGAAAGTACGTAACGTGTCTTATTTTCTTTTCAAAACTGCAAAGGGAATTCAGAGAAACGTCATCAATATTCCTTGTTACATCCACAAAGAATATTAGACTCGGGAGTCAAGATTGCAGATTCCATTTGTTTAAAATCACATGCAAGGGAAACAAGCATCTATGATCTATCAAGTCTAGATGGTCAAAAAAGGGTTTGATCAGCATTTCTGTTCTTCCAAAAGTTCAAAGAAGAAGGCATCTCGTATTTTAACTCGCCAGAGTTACTTTATGAAGATTCCAAAGAAGGGCAAGGAGATAATTTCTGCATGCGGGGGTTTTCTAGGGACCAAACTGGTGGTGGTTTCTGTGGGTGATGGAAGAATGGCCCAACCAACTTTTCTCCTCTTAAATAAATTCACCAAGAATGCTCTCTTAGATTCCCGTACCACTACAGAATACAAGCAGAATACTGTCATGTCCTTGATATCAAATAAAGAATGACGTGATGATCCACTCCTCTTATCTTCTATTCAAAAGTGAACGGGCAAGAGCAAACCAAGTACATTATGAACCTCACCTGGTAGGTGGCCTCTGCGTGGTACAGAATGATTATGTTGGCGCATGGACAGCCATTGAAATCCAAGCCTTGATGAGGGAAGTTCTCTGGAAAGTAGAATCTTCTTGTAATTGATAGTTTTGGTAATGGCGAGGTGTAGTGGGGCATGCCCACAATCGAAGGCCACCCAAAGTGGATACACAAGTAGGCCATTCATCGAGGAAATGATTACAGACTGCAGAACTCAAGGATTTAGATATTTGGGAATAGTTGAGCTTATCTCAAGCAATAGCCTTTGATTTCTGCCGAAGAGAGCGTCATTTCATTTCGAGACCTCTTTCCTTAGATCCTCAGTCACTACTTTATCTGCGATCGCCGTCTAGATTCTAGGGAGTCGCCACCTGACTGTTGGGGAAGATCGTTCGAGCTCAGCCTCTGTACCACAGATGGATGTGGTAAGAACGCGTGGAGCTCTCAGTCCTGATCTTGTTCATGGGCGACAGAAGGCCCAAAACTCAGCTCACTAAAATGATCAAAACTCAGTTCAATAGCGTGCTTCCCTTCAAATTGCCCAGCTATGCCGCAAATGATCAAATCATGCTAGAAGAACTGAGTTTTGCAAAACATTCACGACGTATATATATGATACTTATTTTACATTTGTCAGATAAGAAAAGAAGGTAATATTTATTTATTTTTTATACATGATAATACAAAATATATATCAATACTGACATGTAAATTAAACTCTATGTCTAATTAAGAAAGAAATTAAAATGTTAATATCATTACTACCAAATAGGTTAATTCTATTATATGTAAATGCTTGCCTATTTATACATCATTTAAAAATTTAAATAATTTAAAATAAATTTATAAATTCACTCTTAATTAACCTATTGCACCTTTTTTGTATTTTATTTTAATTGTCAAAACCCTAAAATTGCTTAAAAATATGTCAACAAAAATCCATAATTAAAATATAAAAACTAATAAAATTACATCAAAATTTATCAAATTTTTAAATCGGACCTTAGTTTTTTATATATTATGTTCTTAGTTATTGTTTTGTGTTATCTCTAGATCCTTTAAACAAAAAAACTCATAATTTTTTTTAATTTTTTTTCTTCTCCAATTGCTACTAATATTAAAAGAAGATTCCTTTAAACCAAATAATTAATAAAATTTCTATTCATACTTGTATTTTAATTTTTACTCACCTCGCATAAAATTATAATCCAAAAATAAAAAAATTACATAAGAATTTAGAAAAATATTAATTAATAGATATGAAAATATTTTTATTTGTCTTTATCTTTATATTTTTCTCATATATATTGAAAAAAACTCTTCAAAACTCAAAGAAAAAAATTGAAAAATATAATACCCTATGTATTTGTGTTGCATATAGATTTCATTTTAACTTCTTTAGATAGTTCTCACATGATAGGAGAAGCATTTTAATTTTTCAATATTAAATATAAGTACTAGTATATCCTTAATAATTTGCTCGCATATACTTTCACATTTAACACAAATTAATTCTTTAAAATAAAACAAATATTAAAAACTATAATGATGATATTATTATGTTAAAACTTAAAGGAGCCTCAAATACAATTTTTGTTCTGTATTTGTATTAAATATAAATTTTATTTAAAAAATTTCTTTTTTAGATAAAAGAACTCACAAATTATAATATGATTGTAACTTTGGTAGTAAGAGATATTTTGACTTTGTAATGTTAAAATATGAATATTAATATGAGATCCAATATGTTTTATTAAGAGGTTTTTTTTTTTTTGTTAAAAACTTTGGGATGATAAATGGTGTCCATAGGCTGAGTTTTGATATTACTCATAAACAAATTCAAATACAAACTAGTGTTCAAACTTGACCCTTTACTTAGCATATATAAATTTTAGATACTCGAACTTAATTCGATTAGGTTTTAATTATCCATTCAAGTACCCGTTATTCAACTAGTACAATAAAATACAAATATAAAAGAAACCAAAGAATTTATTTAACCAATTAGCTAAAAGAGTATCCAATCAAAACTCAAAGTAAATGTACCAATAAAGCTAACAAAATCTTGACTAAAATCATAATAAATCCAAATTCCAAGATAAATTTGATTAAAATACTAATCAATGATTGGATAAAAAGGGGAAAAAAATATAGTTTTAGAGTACTTATACAAAAGAATAAACTAAAATAAAATGGAGGTTAGGAACAATAAAATATATGTAGCAGAAGACACATTTGACCATGAATTTTAACAATGAATTTACTATTTTGACCATGATTCAAATAACAAATGACCTTGCTTAGGAGAGTATTAAGGTCTTTTAAATAGTAAAACTACTAAATTGCCCTAAAATACAAGATTATATGTGTTTAGTCTAGGGGTATTATCAGTTTTTATATTTGAGTGCATGTTAAAATTACTTAAATGCCCTTTAAGTCAACAAAATAAAAGCTTTTGGTGAAGGGATATTTATGTGTTTTTAAAATTTTTTTTATTATTTTTTTGTCAAGGGAATTATTGTATTTTATCATAATTAAATAATATTAAATTTTAAAAAGTTGTTGGTGCGTGGGAGGCACCAACACACTTCAGGCGATGCGTGCTGCGCCTTCTAGTGGTGGAACTTGTCTTTTCACCTTGTTATTAGATGTGTCATCGTGTTATCTTTCTTCTAGTATGACACGTGTCATCGATAGTTAAGCGGTTTTTTGACGATGAGTTTTTTTTTTTCTTCTCCTTCCTTTCTCGCTACTCCTTCAAACATTGCTTATTGGCCTTCTTTGTTTTTGATATTTATACTTCGGCCTTTCTTCTTTTGATTTCTTATGTTTTTCCTTGGCTCTTTAATAAGAGTGTATTTTCTTTCAATTTATTCCTTCATTTCTAATTTGTAACATATTATGTTTTTCAATTTAATCTTTATTCTTTTGATTTCTTATTTTTTTCACTAGGCCCTTTTGTAAAAGTTGCATTTTTTTTTCAATTTCACCCTTCAATCCAAGTTTATTTTGTGTTGTTGTTTTCAATTTGATCCTCATTTGTTAATTTTTTTCCTTTTTGTTGGAGTTATTTTTCTTTTTAATTTAACCCTCCAATCTAAAATTTGTGTCCTTTTTCTTTTTGTAAAAGTTTTATTTCTTTTCGATTTAGTCCGTCAATTTTAATTTGTCATATATTATTTTTTTACTGGTCCTTATTTTTTTGATTTTTGATTTTTTTATTAACCCTTTTATTAAAGTTTTATTGGTTTTCATTCTCACCTTCAATCCAAGTTCACAATGTGTTATTTCTTTTTCAATTTTGTCCTTTTTTTTTCTTTTTCTTTTTGTTTGAGTTATTTTTATTTTTAATTTAATACTCCAATCAAGAAATTCTAGTTGACCTCTCATTTATTGTTTCTCTCAATTTTCACCCTTATTGTTTTAATTACTATATATATTTTTTTAATTTTAGATCCTTTTATGTAGTTACTTTTTTTCCTTGTTACTTTCTTCAGCATTTGTTGACTCACTCCAATTTTTTTTTTCTCTTTTTATCTACTTTCGTGCTTCCATAGATTTGTTTTCCAAGGTATCGTGACCATTTTTGTTTTAAAATTGTTTGATTAATATCATTGCCTTTTCTTTTATCATCTAATTAAAGTAAAACAAACCTATTAAACCCGTTCAGTGCTATAACTTGAGTCGTTGATTTCTCTTATTTATTTGAAATGCACTTGTAGCACTAAAACATCTTTTTTTTTAATGAAAAAATACAAATTCGCAGCGTAGCGTGTGCTTGTACCTAGTCTAAAGCTAATAGCCAAAGAATTTAAGTTGACAATTTTTTCCACTACTTTCATTATCTTTATATATAGATAATGCCATGGATGTAATTTTTCCAAACTTTAAGTACATAAATAAATTTCAAGTTGGGTTTCATGTAGGGTAAAGCGATATTCATTACTAATCCTAAACCTAACTTTGTCTTTATTGTCCAAACCTGAACCCAAACTTGTTGAGTATGGATACAAATTGAAAGAATAAAAAATGGGTGCATGATGGCTTTCATTATTGACAAAATTTGGAGGCAGGTGGCTGCCAATATTGATTGAACATGAAGAAGCTTGATCCATGTTTTTAGAGAGGGTTTATAAGAACAAAATATGCACTAGATTGAGCAAAAACAATAGAGGTAGTTGCATTAAGAGCATCAACAAGTAAGCTTAGAAAGATAAATAGATGTGAAGAAATTAAAGACACATGTTGGGAGTTGAGTGATAGTATTTCTCCTTAATTATTGTAATTTATGTTCTCTCTATATAATAAAATGAGTTGTTTAAGGGATGTAGAAAATCGTAAAACTATATAAAAATATTGCATTTTATGTATAGGAATCAATTTCTTGATCTTAACAACTAGTATCAAAGCTTTAAAAAAAAATATAAGGCTTTTTTTTTTTTTTATTATTATTGCTTAGAAATAAAAGAGGTGAAAAATATATCTTGAACATACCATTGTAATGAGGAGGCCATTATGAACATAATGGTGAAAACAAAGCTTAAAATAGATGGTGAACAATGGTATATGCTTTAACATGTGTCAGAAAGGAAGAATGCCATGTGTGACACTCTTCTTACATGCCATTTTCACTTGAACAACAATCAACTTGACTTGAACCTAATAACCTTCTTGAATGATGTAACCTAACTTCACACATCAATAACGATTTATCGTGATGTCAACATGACATAAATACCATATTAATAGGAGGCCCACATACCCCATCACTAGTTTAGGGTCAACACATAGCCAAGCAAGTTTAGTAGAGTTAAAGTTAAGTCGAGCTAAGTCGCTAAAATGAGAGCAATGATTCAACGATAAAAAGGTCTTAGTTAAAATTATTGTTGTTGGATTAACTTTAAGAGCAAATACTCACTTAAAGTTGATCATACCTTTTTTCAATGGGAAAAGAATTAGATCTTAAATGCTCAAAAATAAAATTCTCAAACGAATCTCATTCTTTTCATCACAAAATCTCTTCTTAAATATAGGCTTTGATGTATTCTAGAACCAACCTTGATTGAAACCCCCACTTAGTCATCTTTTCTTCAACAATTTTTTAATTGATATTAGTCAACCAAATATAATTTGATAGAGTATAGTCTATTGGTTTATAGAAATACTCCAAGTTTAATTTTGAACAATCCAAGAGAGAATCGTATTCATCAAGGGTGAGAATGATATCTATAATGTCAAAGGTGAAACACTTGTATTTTGGATCCCAAAACCCTATCATAGCTTAGAAATATAAGTGTTGCACTCTAATCTTAAGCAACCGAGTTATATCTCCATATTGATTTTAGAATGCAATTTGATCTTGTAAGGACAACATCTCACAATAATCCAATAATTGGCTAGCATTAGGCATTGTTTTTTTGAGCTTCACTCACTCTAGTAGTTTGGACTCAAGTCTTATTGGTAATCAACTCCCTTCATCACATTGACTTTTTTTTAACCCAGTACTCGTGTCCTTAATGGTAATCATATTATGTCCTTTAATTTCTCTTTTTTATTAAACATTAGTGGAGATCTAATAAATTACAATTCAAAAAGCTAGATAAACTATTAAACAAAAAGCAAATGATTTAGGCAAAAATAGAATGTATGCTAAGTAGACTTTTGTAAAAGTGGTGCACTTTTAATGATATTGTAATACTCAAAATATAAAGACAAGTGCAAATTAATTTTCATAGGCTTCCTCTATGGTTAAAATGGAAAGCTAGTTAAACTCTTGGATGAAAAACTAATGACTAATAGAGTAGTAACATATGATTGCTAGGTTAGAGTAAATGGTAGGCTCACACTCTTGAATGAGTGATAATCTATTGATGACATTGTAATATTCAGACAATAACTATCACATTTAAGACCATTGATAACATTTGTAGAGGGAAAATTATGATTGAATGGGTCAAACTCTTATGAAGGATAGATTATATCAAGCTGCTAAGGAAGATAAAGCCTAGAAAGCCAATTGAGCTCATATAAAAGAAAATAACATGATGATATTAGTTGAAAGATAGATTTCTTTACATAAAAAGGGATTTAACCGCAATAATGTGCGATAAGCACACTACTTAAAGATGCAAAGGGAAATTGTCACCCATTTGCACAATGAGAAGATTGGCAAGCAACATGTATAACATGAATAAGAGATTGGAAGACAAACCACTCAAAATCAAGTGAGAGTTAGCTTTAAAGAATAAAAAACTAAAGTAGTGTAAATCTTTAATAGATCTTTAAGAATAAAAGATAGATATGGTGCCATACCATTTGTCTCCAGGTAGGAGATTATTAAGTGTGGATACAAATGGAAAGAATTAACCATGGCTTCATGATGGCTGCTATTGTTAACTAAAAATAAGGAGGCTTGTCCTTCATTTTTAGCTATAAATCAAGAGAGCTTGTGAGAGCAAAATATGCAATATATTAGGCAAAAACAATAGAAGTAATTATGTTAACATCAACAACAAGTAAGCTTATAGAGATAGAGAGATGTGAGGAAATTACAAACAAGTGTTTGGAGTTGAGTGAGAGGTGTTTATCCTCCATTGTTGTAATTAATGTTTTATCTTTATATAATAAAATAAGTTGCTCCATGGCCACAAACAATTGCTTAATCATGCAAACATTTTTGGTTTCGTGTCTAGATATCAATGCCCTGATTATAATAGAATTATCAATAAAATATCCCACCTATTTGGACTAGTTGATTAATCACATAAAATTTTTGGGTTTCGTGTTAACATATCAATCTCATGATTATAATAGAAGTATCCATAAAATATCCCACCATTTGGATTTATATTCAATAGGTTAGGTGAAATTATCATTCTTAGGTTGATCATATTTTACTTTTATATTTAGTTATATTTATTTTTATTGTATTATCAAACTAACTTTATTTCTAAATGAAAATGATAGAATATCTTTTTAATTGAAATAATTATCTATATACATTGCAAGAAAAATAAAGCTTTTTTTATTTATTTCTTTTTTATTTTCTGAAAAAAAAGACATGAAACTTTTTTACAAGAATATGATATAGAATATATTGTTTCGATATTAAACTATACTTACAAGAGAATATACACAAATTTTAAAACTTAATTTTTAAAAGTTTTTATAATAAATTTAAATTTGATTTTATATGTTCTCATTCTTAACTATTGAATAAATTTATGAAAAATTAATAAAAAAATATTATATATAATTAAATAATATAGCACAAAAGCAAGTTTTAAAAAAGTCACTATAAAAAAATCAATCTATTTTTTTTTCTATTGTAAGCATTAACAATTTAACATATCTTTACCAAGGGAGATTTATTTTTTTCCCTTAGTTACTAATGAGTATTTGTTTTGTCCTTATAGCATGCTTTTTAAAGTATTTTTAGATATTTTTGGATGATTTTGATATTTATATTAAAAATTAAAAAAAAATTATTTTAATATATTTTTAATTAAAAAGCACTTCTAGTGATAATACCAAACACCCAATACTGCTATTGAGGGCTATCCTTCCTTGCTATGATGGTGCATAATCCAGGTTATTATGTCTTATTTGTTTTTTGTGTTTTAGAAGCGTTTTAAAAAAAAATTGAATTTTTTTTTCTTCAAATTAATATTTTTTTAGTGTTTTCAATGATTTTGATATACTGATGTCAAAAATTATTTTTTTAAAATAAAAATAAAAAATTATTTTAATATATTTCCAATAAAAAAACGTTTTACAACATTTATAAATATTTCCTAAACAAGAAAAGAAATGATTGTTCTCTTACGAAAATTCAAAAGGAAAAGCTATCCTTCCAAGCGTGTTTGGCAGTCTGGTATTGCTTTTCAAATAGCTTTTCGTGCCGAAATTGCAAATGATGTTTTTTCATCAGCACATCAAAACGATCCAAAAAGTACAATCGTTTTGGCAGCAATGCCAAACGGGCTAAAAATCTGGTTTCATTGGTTGGAATGTGGAAACTAGTTGATAAAAATAATATCAGGGTCATTATTCAACGACAGGTGGCCGACCAAAGGGGTAAAATTAATTAAGAAACTGAGCAAGGACCCAATTCCGACGACTCTGGGAACGAAAGTAGTTATCACCGGTCAATCCTTGTAGGGATGATAGACCATTCTTTTCGTCACAATTCAATGATCTTGTTATATCAAAGTTAATTGTATTTACGGTTTGTAGTTTCAAAATGATGTATTAAAGCAAATTATTAGCTAATGCTGGCATAGCAGCTTTTGATCATGGCTGTGCTGCAGCTTTTGATCATCTTATGGTCTCTACCATACCTCCTGGAAGCACAAATTCATTATGCTGACACAGCACAAGTATCCACATCATGGACAAATAATAACATCTCCTTACCATCAATCTCTAGTGCCAGTCGGATCATTCTGTCGAATGAGATTGGCTTTGCTTGTGGATTCTACACCGACTATTATGGGGTTTTTTTTGGCCGTCGGGATCGCCAAAACCTGGACAGATTGGAGTGTTGGGAATGGTAGTCGGTATTTTAGCCATCTAATATGGTCGGCGAACAGAAACAAGCCTGTTAGCGAGAATGCAACTCTGCAGTTTCTCCCAGAAGGAAATTTGGTCCTGAGAGATGCAGATGGGACTTTGGTTTGGTCTACCAACACTTCTAACAAGTCTGTTGTCGGTATGAAGATGATGGAAACAGGAAACCTTGTGCTTTACAATCGAAACAACAAGACCATCTGGCAGTCTTTTGATCATGCAACAGACGCTCTGCTTCTTGGGCAGATACTGCAGGTGGGGCAGAAGTTGGTGGCTAGTGTTTCCAGAGGTAATAGATCCGAGGGAAGCTACTATCTTTCTGTTACTTCTCAAGGTTTGTTTGCTTTTTACCAAGCTAATATTCCACAAATGTACTACTACAATCGTCCATTTGATGGGACATTGATTAAGGGCTTCCAACTAAATTACAGTGCATCTGATAATGGTACTCTATGTCAATTTATTCGCTCTGATTCAGCTGGTGATCATGAAGTATGGTTTGGAAGATCGAATAGATGCTCACAAACAAGTTATATGAAATATGATCATGATGGACATCTCAGATTATATGATGATAATTTAGATCAGCCTGTGGATTTGTTGGAAGACGAAATGAATGATTGTGATTACCCAACATCTTGCGGTACATATGGGCTCTGCTCAGGTGGACGCTGCTCATGCCCATCAGGATTTGCTCCAGATAATGACTCAATGGCTCAAGGAAAATATGGATGTTTAGAGATTAATCCTGTCGAATGTGAAAATCCCCATCAATCCCAGTCTCTCCTAACATTGGAAGGTGTCCACTACTTCAATTATATTGATCATGATGCAGCAGCGTTAAAAGAGACAGATATGAAGAGCTGTCAAGAGGCATGCTTGAATAACTGTTCATGCAAAGCTGCTCTATTTCTACAGAAGGATGCTTTTTTGCAGGGGAGTTGTTTTTTACCCTCACCAGTTCTCTCGCTTTCAAGGGATTGGATATCACTTACGCCTCAAGCATATAAATCATATGCATTTATCAAAGTCTCCAATCACGGAAAGATTGGGAGAGTTTCTCGTCCTCAAATAATAGCAGGATCAACAATTGGAACCATCGTTATTGTAGGACTCGTTGTTGGCTTATGGATTGTGCTTTCAAGGAAGAAAAACAATGGAGTGGAAGGAACGGAAGATTTCCTTGATCAACTACAAGGAATGCCCACGAGATTCACGTATGAAGAACTGAAAGCAGCAACTAAGGATTTCCATACGAAGCTTGGAAAAGGAGGGTTTGGCTCCGTGTTTGAGGGAAATTTAGAAACTGGAGAGAAAATTGCAGTGAAACGTCTAGAGGGTTTAGGCCAAGGGAAGAAGGAATTCTTGGCGGAGGTCAAGACTATAGGAAGTATCCACCATGTCAACCTGGTGAGACTAATCGGATTCTGCGTAGATAAGCTCAATTGTCTTTTAGTCTACGAGTTCCTGTGCAACGGGTCCTTGGACAGTTGGATTTTCCTTAAAGAACCACGACAACCTTCTCTAGATTGGGAAGGTAGAAGGACAATTATCTTGGACATAGCAAGGGGGCTGGCCTATCTCCATGAAGAATGCAGGCAGAGAATAATCCATTTAGATATTAAACCCCAAAACATCTTGCTTGACGCAAGGCTACGCGCTAAGATCTCTGATTTTGGCTTGTCGAAGTTGATTGACAGGGATCAAAGTCAAGTGGTGACCACAATGAGAGGAACTCCTGGGTACTTGGCTCCTGAATTATTCAGCTCAGTCATCACAGAGAAGGCAGATGTTTACAGTTTTGGAATCGTAGTCATGGAAGTTGTCTGCGGAAAGAAAAATCTGGATAGGTCACAGCCAGCTGAGTGCATGCATTTGCTCCCTATTCTTATGAAGAGGGCACAGGAGGATCAATTGATTGATATGGTTGACAATAGCAGTGAGGATATGCAATTGCACAGGTTAGAAGCTGCGGAGATGATGAGGGTTGCTATTTGGTGTCTGCAAAGTGATCACACCAGGAGGCCTAGCATGTCAACCGTGGTTAAGGTCTTAGAGGGCACCATGGGTGTTGAAGCAGACCTAGACTATTGCCTTCAGAATGCAACAACAATGGCAGCAATAAGAAGAGAGGCAGAGCTGGGCGGTACTGCCACATTGCTGCCATCACTACTATCAGGACCGAGGTGAAGAAAGATCTTTTGAGAAATATATGTGGTGTTTATGTTTCTCTGATAGGTGTTTTACCTTCAGTTCTCTTTATATCGCTATTGTAATGTTATCTGGGAAATTGTTCAATTAGCATAAAGTGTGACAGGAAAGCATGAAAAACTGCAAGAAACTGCTGGCTACAATTAGCTGCTTACTACAAGTACAATAACTACTCAGTAAATTCTAGCTCCAAGTATATCACTGCAATGATTATAACTTCTCTGGCATTTAAAGCCAAGACATGCAATCAGTTTTCAGTTAAGTTTTTGAGGTAAAGAATTACTTTCATGGCCAACAAAGAGCCAAATATACATTATTCCGGTTAACATATTACTATCAATGTCATAACCCAATTTTCGACACTTTTATTTTAATTTTATTTCCTGAAAATGATAAAAAGAAAAGTGATGAAAACAAATATAATAATGATGATAAAAATAAAATAATACAAATGAAATAAATGAAGAACAAATTAAAATTTGGGTTAAGGGCAACATGATTGAAAGTTTAAAGATTTAATTAAATTTTTGACCTGTTTAATTAATCAAATCAACAATTTAATTGAAGAATTAATAAATTTTTGAAACTTAATTAAGCTTGGAATTAATTTAATTAATCCAATCAAGGGTTTAATTGAAGAATTGATAAGTTTTGAGACTAAATTAAGCTTGGGATTAATTTAATTAATGAAATCAGGGGCTTAATTGGAGAATTGGTAAGTTTTAGACTTAATTGGACTTTGGATTTAATTAAATTAATGAAATCAGGGACTTAATTGAAGAAATAGCAAAGTTTGGGGTTAATTAGGGGCACGATTACAACAGATTAAAGTCCAAGGACTAACGTGTAAAAGGCGCCGGAATGCAGGGGAAATTACAGTTTAAACCAGGGGCTTAATTACAGCAGTTTCGAAACTTCACAGGTCAAAACAAAAATGGCCACCTCATATCCCAAAACGGCGTCGTTTGAAAGAGCGCTGTTCATCTTCTTTGCAGGAGCCGTTGCTGGAGTAAAGGGTGGAAGTTGTTTCAATGCTTGGCATTCTCTGGCTATAAAGCCAGAGAAGATGAGAGAGCGCAGGGAGAAAAGAAAAAGGGTAGAACTGAGGGGTTGAGGGGGAGAGAGAAAAAACAGAGCCACGAATGGCAGAAAATGAGGAATCACAGAACCGGGGGAGACAAATGGAGAGAAACCGAACAAGGGAAAATTTTGGTCCATCAACCAGCAGCAGCTCGTGCTTTTACCACCATTGTCTCCGTCTTGAATGGAGAAAATCGGACAAAGAACTAGAAAAGGGAACAAAGCGGAGGAGAGGAAGTAACACTGGGAACACCACAAGACGCGAGAACAAAGATAATACAGAGAAGACGAGCAAAAACAGAGGAGGCCACGAACGAGCAGAAAACAGAGAAACACAGAAAAAAGCAGAAAAGGCGGTGGGCACGGTAGCAAAGGAAAGCAGAAGGCAAGGTCAGACGCAAACGGGAGGCACCACCGCGATGCAACCATCTTCGTCGTCTCCAGAAGCAAGTACGCCCATTCTAGTTTTATTCTCTGTGTTCAATAAAACATTGAACAGAGTGTGAAGGTAATTTAATTACCTTCACACTGTGTGCATCATGCCCAGCCGGGTCACTGGCTCGGGCCAGTGACCGGGCTGGGCTGACTGGGTCTAGCCCATCCCATGTGGGTTGAGCTGGGCCCAGCCCAAAAAAATAAAGAATAATAAAAAAAAAAAACAGAAAAATAAAAAAAAGTAGAAAAGATAAAAAATATGCATGCATGAATAAAAATAATGTAAATTTATTGGTTTATTCACTGACGCTAGAGTCAGGAATAAAAATATCGGTTTAAATTTATATTATTTTTATTCCTTGTATTTTATTTTATTTAGCTAGAAAAATAAAAAAAATATATATGTGCATGCGTAAAAATAAATTTATTTTTGTTTATTTATTCACTGGCGCTAGAGTAGGGAATAAAAAATATTGATCTAATTGTTTTTGTAGCTACGAATTTTTACCAGCGCTAGAGTTGGAATTATTCGAGCTCGAATATTCACTGGCGCCAGAGTCAGGAATATTATAAACAAATCATAATAGCATAAGCGAATAAATGTTTAGCAATTGAAGACAGAACCAACAATGCAGTTTGCCTTAGGCATAACGTTTAAGGGTTGATAATATCTTTCCTTTTACGTAACTAGTTCCGAATCATAGAATCTTTGTTGACCAGTTAGGATTCCTAGTGACCAAAATACTAGGTGTCGACTCCTCAAATAAGATATTTTTTTTAAAAGAACAAGATGTCAAATATCTGTTCTTTTTTCATAAATCAAGATAATTTTTAGAACCACAGCGATGTTGGGTGTGACAATCAACATTGTGCTTATTCTTTTCAGAACAATAACAAAGCTTTAGTGAAGAGTGAAGAAGTGTTTCCTGCACAACAATAGTGAATGAAAACTAAACCAAAGTGAGTCCATGTTAGATACTATTGTATGAGTGCTTAAGTAGTTAAGGATGAGATATCTCTCAAGCTGTCAAAAAAAACTTTTACTTGAGAGGATCGATAATCTTATTTTTTAAACCATGTATGAAAAAAAAGGTGAGTGAAAGCCTTATGATGTCGAGTGAAGAGTCCATTTTCATGAAGTTAAATTGATAATTAGAGTATTATACTAGAGAGAAACGTGAACACTATTTATAAGTGGTGTGCATGTCATCTAATTGAGTGATTATGTGAATAAAAGTGTTCATATAGACCATGTTTGTTTCCCAGAAAGTAGTTTCCGGGAAATCATTTTTCAAACTTTCCTGTGTTTGTTTGTCATTAAGAAAGTTGGTCAACGAAAAACACTTTCTGGTCAACAGAAAACACTTTCTAGTCAACGGAAAATACTTTCCAGTCAATTTCAGTCAAAGAAAAATTTGACTTGATTTTCAGGAAAGTGTTTTCCCTTTAGCTGTGTTTGTTTTCCGGAAAATGGTTTCCGGGAAATCACTTTCCAAACTTTCTTGTGTTTGTTTGCCGGTAGGAAAGTTGGTCAATGGAAAACATTTTCCAGTAAAAGGAAAATTTGGCTTGGTTTTCAGGAAAGTGTTTTCCTGAAAAATTTGAGGGGAAAACACTTTCCGGAAGTTGTGAAAAAATTAGAAATGTCATTATTTGCTGACTATATTAAATTTAATCCTCAAACTTTTGATTGGTATATATATTTTGTTTTGAATATTTATTTTTCAATTTCATCTCTTAAAATTTTATTTTTATATTAACTTTGGTCCTTATTTTTATAATTGCTATTTGCTTTTTCCTTATCATATTTTTATTAAAAAATTTTATCTATCACATTTGGTCCTCATTCTTTTGATTGTTACTTATTTTATTTGAAATAATTTATGAAATGTTGATTATTATTATTTTAATTTCTTCATCTTTTATTTTTTTTAAAAATTTTTTAGATTTGATCTCTATTATTTTGATTATTATTTATTTTATTTGAGATAATTTATAAAATTATATATTTTTTTTCAATTTCATTCTCATTCAACTTTTTAATTTGTAAGATTTGTTCCTCATTATTTTAATAAGCTATGTATGAATATAGGATATAATAAAAAAAATTCATTATTATAAATACTTTTTAGATTTTTTTTTTATTGTAAGTGATTAAATATTTTATATTAAATATTTTGTATATATTAGATAAACTTGAAAAAAAATTAATTCATTAATAAATTATTTTGCAGTTCATTTTCCCTAACACAACCAAACACTAGAAAGTGTTTTCCAGTTCATTTTTCATAATACTGCCAAAAATCAAAAAAATATTTTATCAAAATTTACTTTTCAAGAATTCATTTCCTCCAAAATTCATTTTCCAAACAAAAACCACCTGCAAATAAAAAGAACCATAATCAATGATGAATTATTGGCTAGAACGAGCATGGAAACAAGTGTCAATTGACTTTTATGGATATTTCCCTATCATAAATTAAAAAGCTAGATAAACTATTGAATGAGATGACTGTTCTCTTACGAAAATTCAAAAGGAAAAGCATCGTCGAATATGAGTCAATTTTCCACGCCTGTCATTCTCGTTCTCGGCTGTTGGGTCTATAATGGCTGCATGCCGTATTGCTTGACGAGGACTATTTAAGTATTATTCTCGACCTTTTATTTATTTATTTTGGATTTTTTCTGCTGGTGGGTCTATAATATTTTTTTTTATAACCGAAGTCTGTAAACAGAAACATTTTATTTATTTTCCGCGTCAAGAAAGTCAAGTAACTCAGTCACCCACTTTTTTTAAACTCCCACTGCACTAGATCTCGCTCCTTCTGCTGTGAATCCAATTCCAAATATTTATGGAGAAAAAAAATATTAATCTTTATTTACAACGTTGGTTAATTACAATTAGTACAATGATATCAATTTCTTCTCTTATACTAAAATAATGATACCAATTCTAGATATTATATATGAATTATGTTATGTTATGTATGAAAAATACTAAAAAAAAGATAGGTTAATTTGGTCATCCCATAAAACTATATATGGAGTGAGATTAAAACTTAAGGAATGGGAATAGCACTGCACAAAATGTTAATGATATTTATTATTTATAGTATATGGTCAATGAAGTGTCATGATTTATCGAGTGATTTCCAATGAAATTTGGAGCACATACCAGCTTAATTCTAAGTTTGCTAGAAGAATTATTTGATTTTTGAAACAAATTCATAAGCACTTAGGCACAATCTACTCTTTTTTTCTTATAAAAAAAAATTGTATAAAGAACAACTAAATATTTATTAAAATTAAGAAATCAACACATTAAATAAAATTGTATTGTTCTCTACAACAAATTGTGGAGACCCCAAAAGAAAAGTGAGAGCGAGATGTGCTTCCGGGGCATGTTAAAATTAAGAAATTAACACGTTAAAAAAACTTTCAATATGCCTTGTATATGTTTGATATGTAAATTGACATATTTAATATCAATTCAATCTTGAGTATGAACCTATTCTCCAATGTCACTTTCATTTGCTCCAAATGGGAAGATAATGCTTGGATTTTTATTTTTTTTGTCTCATGTTTACTTGAAGTTAAAAGAAAAGTCATGATGGGCATTGCGAGGAGATCATACAACAAGAATCGTAAACTCTTGAGGGTAAACATGTCCACTATCCATGGCTGGTAATAAGGACGGGGAAATTAAAGAATTTTCATTGATGGGGCAAATAGCATCACGTTTTGTGTTCAAAAACAGGGAAGCTTCCTAAGTCCGATGGCTGCTGCTGCAGTGCGTTCATTTGGTGTTGTATAGCAACAGCATTTATTGATCTGTATTCCATTCCAGAGTAGTACCATACAAAAATAGTAGAGCTCATGGCTATGTGGCCTTTGAGTGATATCCTGCTAGTGCAGCTTTTGATCATGTTATCTCCTGCATGCTTCCTAGAAGCTCAAACTTCTTACTCCACAGCACAAAATTATTACCCATCATGGACAAACAATTTGTCCATTCCAGCGAGAGGCTTTGATTCCTACCAAATGATCTTGATTAGTGAGTCTGTGTCTTTTGCTTGTGGATTTTACTCCAAAGACCAGGAAAATGATTCCTTTTATTTTGCAGTATTATCACTCAACAAAACATATGCAGGAGCTATTGTTAATTTCACTCTTCAGCATGTCATCTGGTTGGCAAATGAAAATAAGCCTGTTGGACGGAACGCAACTCTAAAGTTACTTCCAGAAGGAAATTTGGTTCTGAGAGATGCAGATGGAGCTTTAGTCTGGTCTACCAACACGTCTAACATGTCTGTTGCAGGTATAAAGATGATGAAAACAGGAATGCTTGTGCTTCAAGACCACAATAATAAGACTGTGTGGCAATCTTTTAGTAATACAGCACATGTGTCCACTTCATGGACGAATAATGACCCCATATCAGCCATGCCTTTTAATCTATTTAAAATAATCATGATGCACGGAGCTGGTTTTTCTTGTGGATTTCACTCCAAGGACCGGAATTCTTTCTATTTTGCAATATGGAAGTCGGAATATTCTGGAGATGATGATCCGGAGGCCTTATGGTTAGCAAACAGAAACAGGCCCGTTGGTCAGAACGCAACTTTACAATTTTTACCAGATGGAGATTTGGTTCTGAGAGATGCAGATGGAGCTTTAGTCTGGTCTACCAACACGTCTAACATGTCTGTTGCGAGTATGAGGATGATGGAAACAGGGATGCTTGTGCTTCAAGACCACAATAATAAGATTGTGTGGCAATCTTTTGGTAATACAGCACATGTGTCCACTTCATGGACGAATAATGATCCCAAATCAGCCATTCCTTATAATCTATACAACATAATCGTGATGCACGGAGCTCGTTTTTCTTGTGGATTTCACTCCAAGGACCGGAATTCCTTCTATTTTGCAATATGGAAGCAGTCGGAATATTCTGGAGATGATGATATTCCGGAGGCCTTATGGTTAGCAAACAGAAACATGCCTGTTCGTCAGAACGCAACTTTACAATTTTTACCAGATGGAGATTTGGTTCTGAGAGATGCAGATGGAGCTTTAGTCTGGTCTACCAACACGTCTAACATGTCTGTTGCGGGTATGAGGATGATGGAAACTGGGAACCTTGAGCTTTATGATGTCAATAACAAGACTGTTTGGAATTCATTTGATCATCCTTCTGATGTACTGCTTCTTGGGAACAAATTAGTGGTGGGTCAGAAGCTGGTGGCAAGTGTTTCGAAAACTAATAGATCTGAAGGTGTCTTCAGCCTCTCTGTGATCCCACAAGGTTTGTTTGCTTCTTACCAAGCTACTGCGCCACAAACGTACTTCAAATTTCCAGTTTTGGGGGGCATAGACAGCCTCCAACTAGATCATGATGAATCCTCTGGTGATCTTGCTTTACTTTTAATATCAGCTTCACCTGATGAGCCGAATACAACGTTTGCAAGCACCGTTAATTACTCAGCGACGGCTTACATGAAATTTGATCCTGATGGGCATCTCAGAATTTATGATGGAAACATGATTGACGGGGTTGATCTGTTGACAGATATGATGAGTGCATGTGATTACCCAACAGCTTGTGGTAATTATGGGCTGTGCTTCAAAGGGCTGTGCTCGTGCCCAGCAGGATTTGCTCAAGCCAATACCCCAAATGATCAAGGCAACTACAGTTGCTCGCCGAATAGTCCAACCACATGTGAAAATCCAAAATCCTATTCTCTTCTTCCCCTGGAAGATGTCTACTATTTCAATTATGTTGACCCTGAGGCAGCAGTCCTGAAAGGAACAGACATGAAGAGTTGTAAAGATGCATGTTTGAAAAACTGTGCATGCAACGCTGCTCTATTTCAGTATTACGTTAATGTTTCTCATGGGAATTGTTTTTTGCCCTCACCAGTTCTCACACTAATAGGTGATGGTAAGGAAAGAAAAAGTTACCATTCTAATGCCTTCATCAAAATTTCTAATGATGGAGAGAATGGAAGTGCTTTTACATCTTCTATCAATCCTAAAATAATAGCAGGATCAACTATTGGAGCCATCCTTGTTATGAGTTTAATTGTTGGTCTATGTATTATGGTTTGGAGGAAGAAAAGAGATCGAGAGGAAGGAATGGAAGACTTGAATCAACTATCAGGAATGCCCATGAGATTCACATACCAAGAACTAAGAGTGGCAACTTGGGATTTTGAGAAGAAGCTTGGAGGAGGAGGGTTTGGATCAGTTTTTGAAGGAATTCTAGAAAATGGAGAAAAAATTGCAGTAAAGCGCCTAGATGCTTTAGGCCAAGGGCAGAAGGAATTCTTGGCTGAGGTCAAAAGTATAGGAAGCATCCATCATGTCAGCCTGGCGAGGCTAATTGGATTCTGTGCTGATAAATTGCACACGCTTTTAGTCTATGAGTTCATGTGCTGTGGGTCTTTGGATAAGTGGATTTTCTGCAGGGAACCACTACTACATCCTCTGGACTTCCAAACTAGAAGAAACATTATCATGGATGTAGCAAAGGGGCTGGCCTATCTCCATGAAGAATGCAGACAAAGAATAGTCCACTTAGACATCAAACCACAAAACATTTTGTTGGATGAAAATCTGCATGCTAAGATCTCTGATTTTGGCTTGTCTAAGTTGATTGACAGGGATCAAAGTCAAGTGGTGACCACAATGAGAGGAACTCCTGGGTACTTGGCTCCTGAATTATTCAGCTCAGTCATCACAGAGAAGGCAGATGTTTACAGTTTTGGAATCGTAGTCATGGAAGTTGTCTGCGGAAAGAAAAATCTGGATAGGTCACAGCCAGCTGAGTGCATGCATTTGCTCCCTATTCTTATGAAGAGGGCACAGGAGGATCAATTGATTGATATGGTTGACAATAGCAGTGAGGATATGCAATTGCACAGGTTAGAAGCTGCGGAGATGATGAGGGTTGCTATTTGGTGTCTGCAAAGTGATCACACCAGGAGGCCTAGCATGTCAACCGTGGTTAAGGTCTTAGAGGGCACCATGGGTGTTGAAGCAGACCTAGACTATTGCCTTCAGAATGCAACAACAATGGCAGCAATAAGAAGAGAGGCAGAGCTGGGCGGTACTGCCACATTGCTGCCATCACTACTATCAGGACCGAGGTGAAGAAAGATCTTTTGCGATATATATGTGGTGTTTATGTTTCTCTGATAGGTGTTTTACCTTCAGTTCTCTTTATATCGCTATTGTAATGTTATCTGGGAAATTGTTCAATTAGCATAAAGTGTGACAGGAAAGCATGAAAAACTGCAAGAAACTGCTGGCTACAATTAGCTGCTTACTACAAGTAAAATAACTACTCAGTAAATTCTAGCTCCAAGTATATCACTGCAATGATTATAACTTCTCTGGCATTTAAAGCCAAGACATGCCATCAGTTTTCAGTTAAAGTTTTTGAGGTAAAGAATTACTTTTATAGCTAACAAAGAGCCAAATATACATGATTCCAGTTAACTTGTTACTATCAACTTTGTGCTGATTCTTTTCAGAAAAATCATATCGAAGGCATTTGATTGAATTGTGTTGACTTAGCATGGAAAATTGAAGCTACCTCCCCAGAAACCTCTTTTCTTTTCTTTTTTTTGTTCTTGAAGCTGCAATTTTTCTTCGCCAATCGCTACTCATTGCTCAGGTATAATGATGTCAAAGTCACTAACAGTCCATTCAGCAACTTGATTAGGGGCCTTGAATATCTCTGTTCCTAAATCAATGGACATCCACTGCCTCCTAGCCGGAGAAGTCCCAGGATCCTGCAAAATAAGTAATAGCCGCCACATGTTCATGTCAAAGAGCTTTGTCCATTTTAATAATTCATCATGTCACTTCCTTTCGGCCTCTGTACAAATTTCCTTCCGTTTCTAGGATGCAGGATTATATCTAGTGACTTCGAGTTTTGAAAAAACTAGTAAATTTGAAGCTCTGAATCTGTGCTAAGGCCATTTAATCCATAAGAGAAAAGTGAAAGACAGAAAAGCAAACCTGGTAGAAGTAAAGTGATTGCGACAACCTCCCAACATCAAGTTCCCAAGTTCTCGGGTCACCAATCCAACCCTCACCTTGCTTGGTAGGATATCCATACTCAACCCAAACTGGATGTGGCAAAATCTGTAGTATCTCCTGAGGCTGAGGATTGCTATAGGGATCGCACAAACTATAAGGAACTTCAAGATGCTCTGCGTTCCCCGGAGAACAGTACAAGTGATAGGCGGCATAAGGGAAGCGAGCAGTGTCATTGCGATGGATACGTGTTCCATCGGGAAATGTATGGTAAGGAGGGCACACATTGAGGTTGGTTGGATGGCACCATGAACTTATGTTTGGATTTATGATCATTTCGCTGTATCGAGTGACATCTGAAGTAACATTTCCATCACAAGGTTTCCCATCGTTCTTCCAACAGCTAACCATGTCCATCAGGTAGAACTGGCTGCTAGGACCCCCACCATTGATTACATTTAAAGTGAACCTTACTTTGAAGTTTGGTGATTCTGGGATCTGCATATAGTGCACGTCAACTCCATCACTCACAAGTTTGTTTGGCTTGTAAGTAAAACCTGCATTAGTGCATGATACAGACTATTTTTTTCAACCCCTAGATGTCACTCGTGTAAACCCACCTCCCCTGTGAAATGTTTGCAGGATTTGACCTACATTTCAATCTATTTCTGTGCATCATAATATTTTATCTACATCGGAGGCTTGGCAGAAACAAAGAAAAGGTTTGGCACTCCCTTTGTTTGTATTTGAACTGTTGAGGAATTTGAATTATGTATATTAATTAGATCAAAGAATGAAAAGGAGCACTCACAATTTTATATTTTTATTTGTGTCTTTATCTTTATATTTTTCTCATATATATTGAAAAAACTCTTCAAAACTCAAAGAAAAAAATTGAAAATAATATAATACCCTATGTATTTGTGTTGCATATAGATTTCATTTGAAGAAAGAACTTCTTTAGATAGTTCTCACATGATAGGAGAAGTATTTTAAATTTTTCAATATTAAATATAAGTACTAGTATATCCTTAATAATTTGCTCGCATATACTTTCACATATAATACAAATGAATTCTTTAAAATAAAACAAATATTAAAAACTATAATGATGATATTATTATGTTAAAACTTAAAGGAGCCTCAAATACAATTTTTGTTCATATCATACATTTTATGTATTTGTATTAGATATAAATTTTATTTTAAATTTTTTTTTTAGATAAAAGAACTCACAAATTATAATATGATTGTAACTTTGGTAGGAAAAGATATTTTGACTTTGTAATGTTTAAATATAAATATTAATATGAGATCCAATGTTTTATTAAGAGTTTTTTTTTTAATAGGCTGGGTTTTGATATTACTCATAAATAAATTCAAATACAAACTATTATTCAAACCCAACCCTTTACCTAGAAGATATAAATTTTAGATACCCAACTTAACTCGATTATGTTTTAATTGTCCATTCAAGTACCTGTTATTCGACTAGTACAATAAAATACAAATATAAAAGAAACCAATGAATTTATTTAACGAATTAGCTAAAAGAGTATCCAATCAAAACTCCAAAGTAAATGTACTAATAAAGCTAACAAAATCTGGACTAAGATCATAATAAATCCAAATTCCAAGATAAATTTGATTAAAATACTAATCAATTATTGGATAAAAAAGAAAAAAAAAAGTAGTTTTAAAGTACTTATACAAAGGAATAAACTAAAATAAAATGAGGGTTAGGAACAATAAAAATATATATATATATATAATATATATATATATATATATATATATATATATATATATATAGCAGAAGACACATTTCACCATGGATTTCAACAATGAATTTACTATTTTGACCATGATTCAAATAACAAATGACCTTGCTTAGGAGAGTATTAGGGTCTTTTAAATAGTAAAACTACTAAATTGCCCTTAAAGACAAGATTATATCTGTTTAGTCTAGGGGTATTATCAGTTTTTTATATTTGAGTGCATGTTAAAATTACTTAAATGCCCTTTAAGTCAACAAAATAAAAGCTTTTGGTGAAGGGGTATTTATGTGTTTTTAAGTTTGTTTTTATTATTTTTTATCAAGGGAATTATTTTATTTTACCATAATTAAATAATATTAAATTTTAAAAAGCTGTTGGTGCTTGAGAGGCGCCAACGCACTTCGGGCGGTGCGTGTTGCGCCTCCTAGTGGTGGAACTTGTCTTTCCACCTTGTTGTTTGATGTGTCATCATTTTATCTTTCTTCTAGTATGATGCGTGTCATCGATAGTTGAGCGGTTTGTTGATGATGAGTTTTTCTTTTTTCTTCTCCTTCCTTTCTCGCTCTTCCTCCAAACATTGCTTATTGGTCTTCTTTGTTTTTTATATTTATACTTCGGTCTTTTTTCTTTTGATTTCTTATGTTTTTCCTTGGCTCTTTAATAAGAGTGTATTTTCTTTCAATTTATTCCTTCATTTCTTATTTGTAACATATTATGTTTTTCAATTTGATCATTATTCTTTTGATTTTTTATTTTTTTCACTAGTTCCTTTTGTAAAAGTTACATTTTTTTTTCAATTTCACCCTTCAATCCAAGTTTATTTTGTGTTACTGTTTTCAATTTGATCATTATTTATTATTATTTTTCCTTTTTGTTGGAGTTATTTTTCTTTTTAATTTAACCCTCCAATCTAAAATTTGTGTCTTTTTTCTTTTTGTAAAAGTTTTATTTCTTTTCGATTTAGTCCTTCAATTTTAATTTGTCAAGTGTATATATTTTTTACTGGTCCTTATTTTTTTGATTTCTGATTTTTTTATTAACCCTTTTATTAAAATTTTATTATTTTTCATTCCCACCTTTCAATCCAAGTTCACAATGTGTTATTTTTTTCAATTTTGTCCTTATTACTTTTTTTTTTGTTTGAGTTATTTTTCTTTTTAATTTAATACTCCAGTCGAGAAATTCTAGTTGCCCTCTCATTTATTGTTTCTCTCAATTTTCACCCTTATTGTTTTAATTATTATTATTTTTTTATTTTAGATCATTTTATATAATTACTTTTTTTCCTTGTTACTTTCTTTAACGTTTGTTGACTCAATCCATTTTTTTTTTGTCTCTTTTTATCTACTTTTTTGCTTCCATAGATTTATTTTCCAAGGTATTGTGATCATTTTTGTTTCAAAATTGTTTGATTAATATCATAGCCTTTTCTTTTATCATCTAATTAAAATAAAACAAACATATTAAACTCATTCAGTGTTATAACTTGAGTCAATGATTTCTCTTATTTATTTGAAATGCACTTGCAACACCGAAACATCTTTTTTTTATGAAAAAATATAGACTCGTAGCATAGCGTGTGCCCGTGTCTAGTCTAGAGCTAATAGCCAAAGAATTTAAGTCGATAATTGTTTCCACTACTTTCATTATCTTTATATATAGATAATGCCATGGATGGAATTTTTCCAAACTTTAAGAACATAAAAAAATTTCAAGTCAAGTTTCATGTAGGGTAAAGCAATATTCATTACTAATCCTAAACCTAACTTTGTCTTTACTATCCAAACCCGAACCCAAACTTGTTGAGTATGGATACAAATGGAAAGAATCAAACATGGGTGCATGATGGCTTTCATTATTGACAAAATATAGAGGCAGGTGGCTGCCATTATTGATTGAACATAAAGAAGCTTGTTCCATGTTTTTAGAGAGGGTTTATAAGAACAAAATATGCACTAGATTGAGCAAAAACAATAAAGGTAGATGCATTAAGAGCATCAACAAGTAAACTTAGAAAGATAAATAGATGTGAAGAAATTATAGACACATGTTGGGAGTTGAGTGATAGTATTTCTCCTTAATTATTGTAATTTATATTCTCTCTATATAATAAAATGAGTTGTTTAAGGGATGTAGGCAATTGTAAAACTATATAAAAATATTGCATTTAATGTATAGGAATCAATTTCTTGATCTTAACAACTAGTATCAAAGCTTTGAAAAAAAAACATAAGGCTTTTTTTTTTTTTTTGCTTAGAAATAAAAGAGGTCAAAAATATATATTGAACATACCATTGTAACGAGGAGGCCAATATGAACTTAATGGTGAAAACAAAGCTTAAAATAGATGTTGAACAATGATACATGCTTTAATATGTGTCGGTAAGGAAGAATGCTGTGAAACTCTCCTTAAATGTCATCTTCACTTGAACAACAATCAACATGACTTGAACCTAATAACCTTCTTGAATGATGCAACCTAATTCCACACATCAATAACAATTTATTGTGATGTCAACATGACATCAATACCATATTACTAGGAGGCCCACATACCCCATCAGTAGTTTAGGGTCAACACATAGCCAAACCAGTTTAGTAGAGCTAAAGTTAAGCCGAGCTAAGTCACTAAAATGAGAGCAGTGATTCAGCGATAAAAAGGTCTTAGTTAAAATTATTGTTGTTGGATTAACTTTAAGAGTAAATACTCACTTAAAGTTGATCATACCTTTTTTCAATGGGAAAAGAATTAGATCTTAAATGCTCAAAGCTAAAATTCTCAAACGAATCTCATTCTTTTCATCATGAAATCTCTTCTTAAATATAGGCTTTGATGTATTCTAGAACCAACCTTGATTGAAACCCCCACTTAGTCATCTTTTCTTCAACCATTTTTTACTTAATTTTAGTCAACCAAATATAATTTGATAGAGTATAGTCTATTGGTTTATAGAAATACTCCAAGTTTAATTTTGAACAATCCAAGAGAGAATCGTATTCATCAAGGGTGAGAATGATATCTATAATGTCAAAGGTGAAACACTTGTATTTTGGATCCCAAAACCCTATCATAGCTTAGAAATATAAGTGTTGCACTCTAATCTTAAGCAACTGAGTTATATCTCCATATTGATTTTAGAATGCAATTTGATCTTGTAAGGACAACATCTCACAATAATCCAATAATTGGCTAGCATTAGGCATTATTTTTTTCAGCTTCACTCACTCTAGTAGTTTGGACTCAAGTCTTATTGGTAAGCAACCCCTTTATCACATTGACCTTTTTCTAACCTAGTACTCGTGTCCTTAATGGTAATCATATTATGTCCCTTAATTTCTCTCTCTTTTTTTTTTATTAAACATTAGTGGAGATCTAATAAATTACAATTCAAAAGCTAGATAAACTATTAAATAAAAAGCAAATGATTTAGGCAAAAGTGGAATGTATGCTAGGCTTTTAGACAAACAGACTTTTGTAAGAGTGATGCAGTTTTAATGATATTGTAATACTCAAAGTATAAAGACAAGAGCAAATTAAGGCTTCCTCTATGGTTAAAATGGAAAGCTAGTTAAACTCTTGGACGAATAGCTAATGACTAATAGAGTAGTAACATATGATTGCTAGGTTAGAGTAAATGGTAAGCTCACACTCTTGGATGAGTGATAATCTCTTGATCACGTTGTAATACTCAGACAATGACTATCACATTTAAGACCATGGATAACATTTGTAGAGGGAAAATTATGATTGAATGGGCCAAACTCTTGTGAAGGATACATTCTATCAAGTTGCTAAGGAAGATAAAGCCTAAAAAGCCAATTGAGCTCATATAAAAGAAAATAGCATGATGATATTAGTTGAAAGATAGATATTTTTGGATGATTTTGATATTTATATTAAAAATTTTTAAAAATATTATTTTAATATATTTTTAATTAAAAATCACTTTTAGTTATAATACCAAACATCTAGTACTGTTGTTGAGGGCTATCCCTTGCTATGATGGTGCATAACCCAGGCTATTATGCCTTATTTGTTTTTATGTTTCAGAAGCGTTATTGAAAAAAATAGAATTTTTTTTGCTTCAAATTAATATTTTTTTTGGTGTTTTCAGATCATTTTAATATGATGATGTCAAAAATTATTTTTTTTTATTTTTTTTATTTTAATGTATTTCCAATCGAAAAACACTTTAAAAAACAACTAATAGAATATTTGCAAACATTTCCTAAACAGGAAAATAAATGATTGTTCTCTTGCAAAAATTCAAAAGGAAAAGCTAGCCTTCCAAATAGTCGTGCTCAAAATCTGGTTTCATTGGTTGGAATGTGGAAACTAGTTGATAAAAATAGTATCAGGGTCATTATCCAACGACAGGTGGCCGTGACCAAGCATGGGTACAATTAATCAAGAAACTGAGCAAGGACCCAATGCCGACGACTCTGGGAACGAAAGTAGTTATCACCGGTCAATCCTTGTATTTTTGGGTCAATAATGGCTGCAAGCCGTATTGCTTGACGAGGACTATTTAAGTATTATTCTCGACCTCTTATTTATTTATTTTGGATTTTTTCTGCTCTTATAACTGAAATCTGTAAACAGAAACATTTTATTTATTTTCCGCGTCAAGAAAGTTAAGTAACACAATCACCCACTTTTTTTAAACTCCCACTCCACTAGGTCTCGCTCCTTCTGCTGTTAATCCAATTCCAAATATTTATGGAGAAAAAAAATATTAATCTTTATTTACAGTGATGGAGCCACGTAAGAGTAAAAAAAGCAATTACCCTTTTAATTTTTTTAAAAAATATTTGACCTATACTGACCCGTCAAGGATAAGAAAAAGATGAAAAATCTGAAACATTTTTATTGCACATATTTAAATGCAATTTCTTTGGAATTAGAGAAATCTGACACGGAATACATTAAAATATTAATATAATAATATGGTGAGGGGTTCATACATAGTTATTATTGTTGACTTGTGTCTTAATATAATAAATAATATATATAATATATATGCAACACCCCAGCTCATTTCTCATTTCCCCAAACTTTTTTTTTTTTCGCTTACTATTCAAGAGCTTTTTTACTCTTTTTTAGTTGCTCTCTTCCTTATACAATTTTTTTTTTTTCAAGTCAGTTTGGCAACTTTAGGTAACAAATTTTCTTTTTTTTTATTTGTTTTATTATTTAATTTTAGTTTTATTTTTTTATAATTAGTTATTAAAAATGTTAGGGTTTATAATAATTTAAAGGTTTTGATATATATAATATTTTGAATCAATTAAAGATAAATGGTAGTGAATTAGACTGCAAGATTTTGAACAATAGGTATTTATTTGATTGTTTTGAATTAATTAAAGGTTATATCATTTCTAATTGAATTGATTATGATATGAAACTAAACTTTTTCACGAGATAAACAAGCAAACATTCAAATTGTTGTCAACAAGTAAAGATTGATATTTACAAAATTAAAATTGTTTTAGCTTGAGATTGGTCCTTTTTATGATGTTAATTTCCTTTTTATTATTGAAAAATTCATATTTTATTTGTTTTTTTTCTCTTTTTTGTTTTCATCAAACAATTTGTGTTTTGCTGGAGAAGAATTAACGCGTGCGTACAAGCTTGATTTTAATCAGTGCATGTTGGGTTTTTTTTTAAAAAAAAAAAAAGAAATTTTTTTTTTTGTTTTTAAAAATGATTTGTCATGATAAATTTAGACCATCAATCCTGATCCATATCCATGCATTATATATAGCATGCTACATAGTAATGGGGTGTGAAATGGATTTTGATGAATTAATGTGTATTTTACTATGAATTTTATATGAAAAATTTACAATTATTATGTAAGTCAACTGAATTTTGTTATTATAAAAACCCAAAGAAAACAATTATAATGTAAGTTTTCTTATTTTAAAAGTATTTTTAAATTAATTTTACTTTATATGAGTTAGTATATTTGTTTCGAATTAATTTCTAATGCATGTCTATATAATATAATATTTGTTAATAATTTGCCCCCTCATTTATAAAACTCTGGCTCCGCCACTGTTTATTTACAACGTTGGTTAATTACAATTAGTACAATGATATCAATTTCTTCTCTTATACTAAAATAATGATACCAATTCTAGATATTATATGTGAATAATGTTATGGTATGTATGAAAAATACTAAAAAAAAAGATAGGTTAATTTGGTCATCCCATAAAATTATATATGGAGTGAGATTAAAACTTAAGGAATGGGAATAGCACTGCACAAAATATCAATGATATTTATTATTTATAGTATATGGTCAATGAAGTGTCATGATTTATCGAGTGATTTCCAATGAAATTTGGAGCACATACCAGCTTAATTCTAAATTTGCTAGAAGAATTATTTGATTTTTGAACAAATTCATAGGCAGTTATGCACAATCTACTCTTTTTTTCTTAAAAAAAAATTTGTATAAAGTGATAAAATGTGTTTCACTGTATGAATTTCATTCATAACTTTTGTATTCAGTATATTCAAGTGAGTTATTCATCAATACACCTGCCTTTATATAGCAGTAGGTAGTATAAAGCGTTCCTTGACTTCTACGGAAAGAACCTATAATTGTGGTCTGTTATAACAAATTCTAACTGATATAATAATATTCTGCGTAAGTAATAGTAATGTAAAACTAACATAATGTTAACACCCCTTCTCAAATTGGTGCATAGATATCATTCATGCCCAATTTGTCAAGACTGGTATGAAAAACTTGACTGGATACTGCTTTTGTCAGCACATCTCAAGCTGATCTTGAGATCGAATATGTGGAACTTCGATAATCTTTGCCTCCAATTTTTCTTTGATAAAATGTCTATCAACTTCAACATGTTTAGTTCTATCATGTTGGACAGGATTATGAGCAATGTCGCATGCCGCCTTACTATCACAAAACAATCTCATAGGACTTATCTGCTCAACCTGCAATTCCTGCATCAAATTCTTTATCCATAATAATTCACATATTGCTTTGGCCATTCCCCTGTATTCAGCTTCGGCTGAGGATCTGGCCACAACTTCTTGTTTCTTACTTCGCCAAGTGACCAAGTTGCCACCCACAAATGTAAAATATCCTGATGTAGATCTTCGATCCTGTATTGACCCTGTCCAATCAGCATCGGTATATCCATCAATCTTCAGATTGTCCCCCTTTTTAAATAGAATTCCTTTACCTGGAGATGATTTCAGGTAGCGCAGGATACGGGTGACAACTTTCATATGTTCTTCACTAGGGGAGTGCATAAACTGACTAATTACACTTAAAGCATAAGCTAAATCGGGTCTAGTATGTGCAAGATACATTAATCTTCCCACTAGTCTTTGATAACGTTCTTTATTAGTGGGAATTTGTTGTGGATGTATGCTCAGTTTCAGGTTTTCTTCTATAGGAGTACTGACAGGACTACAGGCTGTCATACCTGTTTCTTTTAACAAATCTAGAGCATATTTTCGTTGAGACAAGAAAATACCTTCTTTCGATCTTAATACTTCAATACCAAGAAAGTATTTTAAGTGACCTAGAGATTTCATTTCAAATTCCTGGGCAAGGAGATTCTGTAATGTTTTCTGCTCTTCAGGATTATTTCCAGTTACTATCATATCATCAACGTATACAATTAGAGCTGTGATTTCTCCTTCTTTTTTTGTCTTCAAGAATAACGTATGGTCAGAGTTGCTTTGCTTGTATTCGATGGATTTCATGAAAGTAGTGAACCTCCCAAACCAAGCTCTTGGAGATTGCTTTAACCCGTATAGGGATTTCTTTAATCTACATACTTTTGTGCTTCCTTTGATTTGCATAATACATCCAGGAGGTAATTTCATATATACTTCTTCTTGGAGATCCCCATGCAAGAAGGTGTTTTTTACATAAAGTTGATATAAGGGCCAATCAAAGTTCACGGCCAGAGATAATAGGATACGAACAGTGTTTATTTTAGCCACCGGTGCAAATGTTTCCATATAATCAATGCCATAAGTTTGAGTGTACCCTTTGGCAACGAGCCTTGCTTTAAAACTTTCAATGATGCCATTTGCTTTATGTTTAATGGTAAACACCCACCGACATCCAACCGGTACCTTTCCTGCAGGGAGGTCGACCACTTCCCATGTGGAATTTTTTTGAAGGGATCTCATTTCTTCGTTCATGGCTTCTTTCCATCTTGAATCTGTTATGGCTTCCTGCACACTGTTAGGAATAGATACAGCAGATATTTGATTTACGAAAGTTTCATTATCCTTTGATAATCTGTGGTAGGACACAAAATTACTCATAGGATAATGAGGTTTAGAGGTGAGAAGAGGTTCATACGCAGTTTTGGGTTTTCCTCTCGTGGTTCTGTGGGGTAGAATTTTGAGTTGAGTTTCAGAACTTACTTGAGGTTTATTTATGGATTCAGACTCAGGAGTCATCTGAAGTGGTACTTGAGTTTCTTGTTGCAGTACCTCTATTTGGTTTTCTTCAATGGTTTGTTGTGGTTTTGCTTCTATATTTTCTTCATCATTTCCATGCGAGGATGTATTACTAGAATTTTTATCTTTTGTAATATATAGGTCATCATAGCATGTCTGCCAGTTACCTTTGTCGTGCTCCTGTTTTGAAGGTTCAACATCAGAGTAATACATTCTGTTTTCATGGAATACAACGTCCAGCGTGATGTAGAGTTTCTGAGTTGGTGGATGATAGCAGCGATAGCCTTTTTGATGCTGGGCATAGCCAACAAATATGCACTTGAGTGCTCGTGGTTCCAGCTTATTCCTTAATGGTTTGTGAATATGAACAAATGCTGTACAACCAAAGACTCTCAGTTGTAAATGTGACACAGCAGGAGATTTTATTTTCTTCTGAAGAACACTCAATGGGGTATGAAATCCTAATGTGCTTGAGGGTATTCTGTTGATAATATATGTTGCTGTTGTGATAGCTTCACCCCAATATTTAGTTGACATATGAGCTTCAAATAAAGAAGCTCGAACAACTTCAAGAAGATGTCGGTTCTTACGTTCTGCAACCCCGTTTTGCTAAGGAGTGTACGGGCAAGTGGTTTGGTGAACAATTCCATGATTAATTAGATATTGTTTCAACTCCTGATTGATGAATTCTCCACCATTGTCACTACGAAGAACCTGTATTGCAGAACTATATTGTGTGGCTACCATGTTATGAAATTGTTTGAATAGTGAACTTACTTCACTTTTGCATTTCATTAGGCAAATCCATGTCATACGTGTGTGATCATCAATAAAGGAAATAAACCATCGTTTACCATTAAGGGAGCAAGTGTTTGCTGGACCCCATACGTCTGAATGCACAACCATAAAAGGTGCTGGACTTTTATGCATGCTGTTTTGAAATGAAACCCGATGGATTTTAGCCAATTCACAGACATCACATTTAAATTCTGTGTCAGGTAACTGAGCAAAGAGTTTCGGCATTAATTTTTTCAAATATCCAAAAGATAAGTGACCTAAACGTTTATGCCATAACCAAATATCAGAGTTTGTAGTAGATTCAAAGTTTGCAGCGGATTTATTCATGGAGAATGCTTTAGCCATTTGCTGACAACTTGCTGGTGTTAAATCCAGATAATAGAGCTTTCCTCTTCTAGTACCATAACCAATTGTCTTCCGAGTTCGAATATCCTTGAAAACACAAAGGTTAGGCCAAAAAATAACAATGCATTGCAAAGCAAGAGTTATTTGAGCAACTGAAAGTAAATTATAATTAAGGGTTGGAACAACTAATACGGAATCAAGATTTATATTTTCAGTAAGGGTGACAGAACCTTCCCCATTAACAGATGATGAGGTATCATTTGCTGAGGATATAATATACTGTTCTGATGGTTTAACGGATTGAAGCCACAACTTATCAAACGTCATATGGTCAGTAGCTCCAGAATCAATTATCCATTCATTTCTACTGTTAAGAGTGCAAGTATGAAAAACTTTACCAGTTTCTTCGTTTGTGACTGATGAAGGGTGTTCTGCCATAGATTCTGTTTGAGTCGTGGGGCTGGTCATTGTTGAAGGATGATCTGCCACTCGATGATCTGCCACTGCAACTAAAGCATGTGTGTTTGGTTTTGATTTTCGTTTACGAGGAGCTTTAGCAGGATCCCGCCATTCTGGATACCCAATCAGCTCATAACATCTCAGTTTTGTATGTCCAGTCTCATCACAATGTGTGCAGATATATTCTGATTTTCCTTTTCCAATTTCATAGCTGCTATTCTGGGTTTCTGATGTTCGGTTTTGTTCAATGGTAGGGCCATGTGATCTGTATATTCTAGGCTTAGCTCGTCGTGCCATCATTGCAGATGATTCAGCATGACCAGCTCCAGTTTCATTCATCAATGTAGCTCTGCGAACAGCATCACGGCGTACATAAGAATAGGCTTCTTCAAGATCCAATATCGGATCTTTTCTAAGAATTTCCCCTTGAATTTGTTCAAATTCTGCATCCAATCCATTCCAGAAAATATGCACCCGTAACCTTTCAACAGATTTTCTGTAAGTAATAACATCATCCGGGTCTTTCATTTCAGTTTTGTCGCGATGATCAAGTTCTTGAAAGATTTCCATAAGATCACCAAAATATGTTGATAATGGTCGACTTATCTGTTTCGTGGAGAAGGCTTTCTGGTTAAGTGAGAAGAGCTGCGTTTCATCTGATCCATCGTAGAAGGCTTTAGACAAGGCTTTCCAAATTTCTCTTGCAGTACGTAGTCTGATGTATCTTTTCATGATTTCTGGTGACATAGATGTTAGCATCCTTTAACCTTTTGATTCTCTGCGTACCATCTTGAATAAGAAGCATCAGTATCTTGTGGTGGTTGTGTTTTGCCCATAATATATTCAAGCTTTTCTCTTCCTGCAATCTGCATTTCCATGATCTGAGACCATACATCGTAATTAGTTTCAGTGAGGATAACACTGGTTGTGAATCCAGAGTTTTCAATTTGTACATGGATAATGGGTGTTGATTCTGGTGTTTTATCATTCATCATGGAAGGGAAAAACAAACAAGAATGATAGGAAACAGAAAGTATTCAATATGATACGAAAGATTGCAGACAGTTTTCTTTCAAGAAGATGATCTCAGGATGCAAGAAAGGTTGTAAGACAAAAGGATTGCAGACAGTTTTGATTTCAATATGATACGAGGTTTCAAGATCAGACTGCAGAAAGTATTCAAGAACAGATTGGAAGTTTAGAATACTCAGGGAGAGGTTTCAAGGTCAGACTGCAGAAAGTATTCAAGAACAGATTGCAAGTTTTAGAATATTCAAGGAGAGGTTTCAAGATCAAACTGCAGAAAGTATTCAAGAACAGATTGTAAGTTTAGAATGTAGAAGAGAAGATCTTTAAGTCGTTCTTTGCAGGAAGTATTTAAGAATGTATGGATGAAACAGAGTAGAAAACTGAGAAAGATATGATACAGGAAAAGAAAGTTTAATCAAGAAGGAGATTTCAAGGGGAAAAATATATCAGTAGTGCTTTTCTGGGCTCTGATACCATGATAAAATGTGTTTCACTGTATGAATTTCATTCATAACTTTTGTATTCAGTATATTCAAGTGAGTTATTCATCAATACACCTGCCTTTATATAGTAGTAGGTAGTATAAAGCCTTCCTTGACTTCTACGGAAAGAACCTATAATTGTGGTCTGTTATAACAAATTCTAACTGATATAATAATATTCTGCCTAAGTAATAGTAATGTAAAACTAACATAATGTTAACATAAAGAACAACTAAATATTTATTAAAATTAGGAAATCAACACATTAAATAAAATTGTATTGTTCTCTGCAACAAATTGTGGAGACCCCAAAAGAAAAGTGAGAGCGAGATGTGCTTCCGGGACATGTTAAAATTAAGAAATTAACACGTTAAAAAAACTTTCAATATGCCTTGTATGTTTGATATGTAAATTGACATATTTAATATCAATTCAATCTTGAGTATGAACCTATTCTCCAATGTCACTTTCATTTGCTCCAAATGGGAAGATAATGCTTGGATTTTTATTTTTTTTTGTCTCACGTAAAATTACTTGAAGTTAAAAGAAAAGTCATGATGGGTATTGCGAGGAGATCGTACAACAAGAATCGTAAACTCTTGAGGGTAAACATGTCCGCTATCCATGGCTGGTAATAAGGACGGGGAAATTAAAGAATTTTCATTGATGGGGCAAATAGCATCACGTTTTGTGTTCAAAAACAGGAAAGCTTCCTAAGTCCTATGGCTGCCGCTGCCCTGCGTTCATTTGGTGTTGTATAGCAACAGCATTTATTGATCTGTATTAGATTCCAGAGTAATACCAAACAAAAATAGCAGAGCTCATGGCTATATGGCCTTTGAGTGATATCCTGCTAGTGCAGCTTTTGATCATGTTATCTCCTGCATACCTCCTAGAAGCTCAAACTTATTACTCCAGAGCACCAAAAATACACATCATGGACAAACAATTTGTCCATTCCAGCGAGAGGCTTTGATTCCTACCAAATGATCTTGTTGAGTGAGTCTGGGTCTTTTGCTTGTAGATTTCACTCCAAAGACCAGGAAAATGATTCCTTTTATTTTGCAGTATTATCACTCCATGTAACATATTATGCAGATGATAGTTATTCTTTCACTCTTCAGAATGTCATATGGTTGGCAAATGAAAATAAGCCTGTTGGACGGAACGCAACTCTAAAGTTACTTCCAGAAGGAAATTTGGTTCTGAGAGATGCAGATGGAGCTTTAGTCTGGTCTACCAACACGTCTAGCATGTCTGTTGCAGGTATAAAGATGATGAAAACAGGAATGCTTGTGCTTCAAGACCACAATAATAAGACTGTGTGGCAATCTTTTAGTAATACAGCACATGTGTCCACTTCATGGACGAATAATGATCCCATATCAGCCATGCCTTATAATCTATATAAAATAATCATGATGCACGGAGCTGGTTTTTCTTGTGGATTTCACTCCAAGGACCGGAATTCCTTCTATTTTGCAATATGGAAGCTATCGGAAGTTTCTGGAGATGATGATCCGGAGGCCTTATGGTTAGCGAACAGAAACAGGCCTGTTGGTGAGAACGCAACTTTACAATTTTTACCAGATGGAGATTTGGTCTTGAGAGATGCTGATGGAACTTTCGTTTGGTCTTCTAACACATCTAGCATGTCTGTTGCGGGTGTGAGGATGATGGAAACTGGAAACCTTGAGCTTTATGATGTCAATAACAAGACTGTTTGGAATTCATTTGATCATCCTTCTGATGTACTGCTTCTTGGGAACAAATTAGTGGCAGGACAGAAGCTGGTGGCAAGTGTTTCGAAAACTAATAGATCTGAAGGTGTCTTCAGCCTCTCTGTGATCCTACAAGGTTTGTTTGCTTCTTACCAAGCTACTGCGCCACAAAAGTACTTCAAATTCTCAGTTTTGGGGGGCATAGACAGCCTCCAACTAAGTCATGATGAATCCTCTGGTAATCTTGCTTTACTTATAATGTCAGCTTCACCTGATGAGCCGAATACAATGCTTACAAGCACCATTAAATACTCAGCGACGGCTTACATGAAATTTGATCCTGATGGGCATCTCAGAATTTATGATGGCAACATGATCGACGGGGTTGATCTGTTGACAGATATGAGTGCATGTGATTACCCAACAGCTTGTGGTAATTATGGGATGTGCTTAAATGGACAGTGCTCGTGCCCAGCAGGATTTGCTCGAGCCAATACCCCAAATGATCAAGGCAACTACAATTGCTGGCAGATGAGTCCAACCACATGTGAAAATCCAAAATCCCATTCTCTTCTTCCCCTGGAAGATGTCTACTATTTCAATTATGTTGACCCTGAGGCAGCGGTCCTGAAAGGAACAGACATGAAGAGTTGTAAAGATGCATGTTTGAAAAACTGTTCATGCAACGCTGCTCTATTTCAGTATTACTTTAATGATTCTCATGGGAATTGTTTTTTGCCCTCACCAGTTCTTACACTAACGGGTGATGGTAAGGAAAGAAACAGTTACCATTCTAATGCCTTCATCAAAACTTCTAATGATGGAGAGAATGGAAGTGCTTTTACATCTTCTATCAATCCTACATCTTCTATCAATCCTAAAATAATAGCAGGATCAACTATTGGAGCCATCCTTGTTATGAGTTTAATTGGTGGTCTATGTATTATGGTTTGGAGGAAGAAAAGAGATCGAGAGGAAGGAATGGAAGACTTGAATCAACTATCAGGAATGCCCATGAGATTCACATACCAAGAACTAAGAGTGGCAACTTGGGATTTTGAGAAGAAGCTTGGAGGAGGAGGGTTTGGATCAGTTTTTGAAGGAATTCTAGAAAATGGAGAAAAAATTGCAGTAAAGCGCCTAGATGCTTTAGGCCAAGGGCAGAAGGAATTCTTGGCTGAGGTCAAAAGTATAGGAAGCATCCATCATGTCAGCCTGGCGAGGCTAATTGGATTCTGTGCTGATAAATTGCACACGCTTTTAGTCTATGAGTTCATGTGCTGTGGGTCTTTGGATAAGTGGATTTTCTGCAGGGAACCACTACTACATCCTCTGGACTTCCAAACTAGAAGAAACATTATCATGGATGTAGCAAAGGGGCTGGCCTATCTCCATGAAGAATGCAGACAAAGAATAGTCCACTTAGACATCAAACCACAAAACATTTTGTTGGATGAAAATCTGCATGCTAAGATCTCTGATTTTGGCTTGTCTAAGTTGATTGACAGGGATCAAAGTCAAGTGGTGACCACAATGAGAGGAACTCCTGGGTACTTGGCTCCTGAATTATTCAGCTCAGTCATCACAGAGAAGGCAGATGTTTATAGTTTTGGAATCGTAGTCATGGAAGTTGTCTGCGGAAAGAAAAATCTGGATAGGTCACAGCCTGAGTGCATGCATTTGCTCCCTATTCTTATGAAGAGGGCACAGGAGGATCAATTGATTGATATGGTTGACAATAGCTGTGAGGATATGCAATTGCACAGGTTAGAAGCTGCGGAGATGATGAGGGTTGCTATTTGGTGTCTGCAAAGTGATCACACCAGGAGGCCTAGCATGTCAACCGTGGTTAAGGTCTTAGAGGGCACCATGGGTGTTGAAGCAGACCTAGACTATTGCCTTCAGAATGCAACAACAATGGCAGCAATAAGAAGAGAGGCAGTGCTGGGCAGTACTACCACATTTCTGCCATCACTACTATCAGGACCAAGGTGAAGAAAGATCTTTTGCGATATATATGTGGTGTTTATGTTTCTCTGATAGGTGTTTTACCTTCAGTTCTCTTTATATCGCTAGTGTAATGTTATCTGGGAAATTGTTCAATTAGCATAAAGTGTGATTCTTTAAAGCCAAGACATGCAATCAGTTTTCAGTTGAGTTTTTGAGGTAAAGAATTACTTTTATAGCCAACAAAGAGCCAAATATACATGATTCCCGTGAACATATTACTATCAATGTCATAACCTAATTTTTGACCCTTTTATTTTAATTTTATTTACTGAAAATGATAAAAAGAAAAATGATGAAAAAAATAATAATAATGATGATGAAAAAAAATAATACAAATGAAATAAACGAAGAACGAATTAAAATTTGGGTTAAGGGCAACATGATTGGAAGTTTAAAGATTTAATTAAATTTTTGACTTGTTTAATTAATCAAATCAACGGTTTAATTGAAGAATTGATAAATTTTAAAACTTAATTAAGATTGAAATTAATTTAATTAATCAAATTAAGGGTTTAATTGAAGAATTGATAAGTTTTGAGACTTAATTGAGCTTGAAATTGATTTAATTCATCCAATCAAGAGTTTAATTGGAGAATTGATGAGTTTTGAGACTTAATTAAGCCTAGAATTAATTTAATTAATCCAATCAGGGGCTTAATTGGAGAATTGGTAAGTTTTAGACTTAATTGGACTTTGGATTTAATTAAATTAATGAAATCAGGGACTTAATTGAAGAAATAACAAAGTTTGGGGTTAATTGGGGGCACAATTACAACAGATTAAAGTCCAAGGACTAACTTGTAAAAGGAGCCGAAATGCAGGGAAAATTACAGTTTAAACCAGGGGTTTAATTATAGCAGTTTCGAAACTTCACGGGTCAAAACAAAAATGGCCACCTCATATTCCAAAACGGCGTCGTTTGAAAAAGCGTTGTTCATCTTCTTCGCAGGAGCCGTTGCTGGAGTAAAGGGTGGAAGCCATTTCAAATGCTTGGCATTCTCTGGCTATAAAGCCAGAGAAGATGAGAGAGCGCAGGGAGAAAAGAAAAAGGGCAGAACTGAGGGGCTGAGAGGGAAAGAGAAAAAACAGAGCCACGAATGGCAGAAAATGAGGAATCACAGAACCGGGGGAGACAAATGGAGAGAAACCGAACAAGGGAAAATTTTGGTCCATCAACCAGCAGCAGCTCGTGCTTTCACCACCATTGTCTCCGTCTTGAATGGAGAAGATCGGACAGAGAACTAGAAAAGGGAACAAAGCGGAGGAGAGGAAGTAACACTGGGAACACCACAAGACGCGAGAACAGAGATAATACAGAGAAGACGAGCAAAAACAGAGGAGGCCATGAACGAGCAGAAAACAGAGGAACACAGAAAAAAGCAGAAAAGGCGGTGGGCACGGTAGCAAAGGAAAGCAGAAGGCAAGGTCAGACGCAAACGGGAGGCACCACCGCGATGCAACCATCTTTGTCGTCTCCAAAAGCAAGTACACCCATTCTAGTTTTATTCTCTGTGTTCAATAAAACATTGAACACAGTGTGAAGGTAATTTAATTACCTTCACACTGTGTGCATCATGCCCAGCAGGGTCACTGGCTCGAGCCAGTGACCGGGCTGGGCTGGCTGGATCTAGCCCATCCCATGTGGGTTGAGTTGGGCCCAGCCCAAAAAAATAAAGAATAAAAAAATAAAAAAACAGAAAAATAAAAAAAAGTAGAAAAAATAAAAAATGTGCATGCATGAATAAAAATAATATAAATTTATTGGTTTATTCACTAACGCTAGAGTTAGGAATAAAAATACCGGTTTAAATTTATATTATTTATATTCCTTGTATTTTATTTTATTTAGCTAGAAAAAAAAATATGTGCATGCGTAAAAATAAATTTATTTTTGTTTATTTATTCACTGGCGCTAGAGTAGGGAATAAAAAATATTGATCTAATTTTTTTTCTTAGCTACGAATTTTTACCAGCGCTAGAGTTGGAATTATTCGAGCTCGAATATTCACTGGCGCCAAAGTCAGGAATATTCTAAACAAATTATAATAGCATAAGCGAATAAATGTTTAGCAATTGAAGACAGAACCAACAATGCAGTTTGCCTTAGGCAGAACGTTTAAGGGGTGATAATATCTTTCCTTTTACATAACTAGTTTCGAATCATAGAATCTTTGTTGACCAGTTAGGATTTCTAGTGACTATAATACTAGGTGTCGACTCCTCAAATAAGATATTTTTCTTAAAAGAACAAGATGCCAAATATCTGTTCTTTTTTCATAAATCAAGATAATTTTTAGAACCACTGCGATGTTGGGTGTGACAATCAACATTGTGCTTATTCTTTTCAGAACAATAACAAAGCTTTAGTGAAGAGTGAAGAAGTGTTTCCTGCACAATAATAGTGAATGAAAACTAGACCAAAGTGAGTTCATGTTAGATACTATTGTATGAGTGCTTAAGTAGTTAAGGATGAGATATCTCTCAAGCTGTCAAAAAAAAAATTTTACTTGAGAGGATGGATAATCTTATTTTTTAAACCATGTATGAAAAAAAAGGTGAGTGAAGGCCTTATGATGTCGAGTGAAGAGTCCATTTTCATGAAGTTAAATTGATAATTAGAGTATTATACTAGAGAGAAACGTGAACACTATTTATAAGTGGCGTGCATGTCATCTAATTGAGTGATTATGTGAATAAAAGTGTTTACATAGTCAATGATGAATTATTGGCTAGAACGAGCATGGAAACAAGTGTCAATTGACTTTTATGGATAGTTCCCTATCATAAATTAAAAAGCTAGATAAACTATTGAATGAGATGACTGTTCTCTTACGAAAATTCAAAAGGAAAAGCATCGTCGAATATGAGTCAATTTTCCACGCCTGTCATTCTCGTTCTCGGCTGTTGGGTCTATAATGGCTGCATGCCGTATTGCTTGACGAGGACTATTTAAGTATTATTCTCGACCTTTTATTTATTTATTTTGGATTTTTTCTGCTGGTGGGTCTATAATATTTTTTTTTATAACCGAAGTCTGTAAACAGAAACATTTTATTTATTTTCCGCGTCAAGAAAGTCAAGTAACTCAGTCACCCACTTTTTTTAAACTCCCACTGCACTAGATCTCGCTCCTTCTGCTGTGAATCCAATTCCAAATATTTATGGAGAAAAAAAAATATTAATCTTTATTTACAACGTTGGTTAATTACAATTAGTACAATGATATCAATTTCTTCTCTTATACTAAAATAATGATACCAATTCTAGATATTATATATGAATTATGTTATGTTATGTATGAAAAATACTAAAAAAGAGATAGGTTAATTTGGTCATCCCATAAAACTATATATGGAATGAGATTAAAACTTAAGGAATGGGAATAGCACTGCACAAAATATTAATGATATTTATTATTTATAGTATATGGTCAATGAAGTGTCATGATTCATCGAGTGATTTCCAATGAAATTTGGAGCACATACCAGCTTAATTCTAAGTTTGCTAGAAGAGTTATTTGATTTTCGAACAAATTCATAAGCACTTAGGCACAATCTACTCTTTTTTTCTTATTAAAAAAATTGTATAAAGAACAACTAAATATTTATTAAAATGAAGAAATCAACACATTAAATAAAATTGTATTGTTCTCTACAACAAATTGTGGAGACCCCAAAAGAAAAGTGAGAGCGAGATGTGCTTCCGGGGCATGTTAAAATTAAGAAATTAACACGTTAAAAAAACTTTCAATATGCCTTGTATGTTTGATATGTAAATTGACATATTTAATATCAATTCAATCTTGAGTATGAACCTATTCTCCAATGTCACTTTCATTTGCTCCAAATGGGAAGATACTGCTTGGATTTTTATTTTTTTGTCTCACGTAAAATTACTTGAAGTTAAAAGAAAAGTCATGATGGGTATTGCGAGGAGATCATACAACAAGAATCGTAAGCTCTTGAGGGTAAACATGTCCGCTATCCATGGCTGGTAATAAGGACGGGGAAATTAAAGAATTTTCATTGATGGGGCAAATAGCATCACGTTTTGTGTTCAAAAACAGGGAAGCTTCTATGGCTGCTGCTGCACTGCGTTCATTTGGTGTTGTATAGCAACAGCATTTATTTATCTGTATTCCATTCCAGAGTAATACCAAACAAAAATAGCAGAGCTCATGGCTATGTGGCCTTTGAGTGATATCCTGCTAGTGCAGCTTTTGATCATGTTATCTCCTGCATGCTTCCTAGAAGCTCAAACTTCTTACTCCACAGCCCAAAATTATTACCCATCATGGACAAACAATTTGTCCATTCCAGCGAGAGGCTTTGATTCCTACCAAATGATCTTGTTGAGTGAGTATTGGTCTTTTGCTTGTGGATTTTACTCCAAAGACCAGGAAAATGATTCCTTTTATTTTGCAGTTGTATCACTCAACCAAACATATGCAGGAGCTATTGTTAATTTCACTCTTCAGCATGTCATATGGTTGGCAAATGAAAATAAGCCTGTTGGACGGAACGCAACTCTAAAGTTACTTCCAGAAGGAAATTTGGTTCTGAGAGATGCAGATGGAGCTTTAGTCTGGTCTACCAACACGTCTAACATGTCTGTTGCGGGTATAAAGATGATGGAAACAGGGATGCTTGTGCTTCAAGACCACAATAATAAGACTGTGTGGCAATCTTTCAGTAATACAGCACATGTGTCCACTTCATGGACGAATAATGATCCCATATCAGCCATGCCTTTTAATCTATTTAAAATAATCATGATGCACGGAGCTGGTTTTTATTGTGGATTTCTCTCCAAGGACCGGAATTCCTTCTATTTTGCTATATGGAAGAAGAAGTCGGAATATTCTGGAGATGATGATCCGGAGGCCTTATGGTTAGCAAACAGAAACAGGCCTGTTGGTGAGAACGCAACTTTACAATTTTTACCAGATGGAGATTTGGTTCTGAGAGATGCTGATGGAGCTTTCGTTTGGTCTACTAACACATCTAACATGTCTGTTGCGGGTATGAGGATGATGGAAACTGGAAACCTTGAGCTTCAAGACCACAATAATAAGATTGTGTGGCAATCTTTTAGTAATACAGCACATGTGTCCGCTTTATGGACGAATAATGATCCCATATCAGCCATGCCTTATAATCTATATAAAATATTCATGATGCACGGAGCTCCTTTTTCTTGTGGATTTCACTCCAAGGACCGGAATTCCTTCTATTTTGCAATATGGAAGCAATCGGAAGTTTCTGGAGATGATGTTCCGGAGGCCTTGTGGTTAGCAAACAGAAACAGGCCTGTTGGTGAGAACGCAACTTTACATTTTTTACCAGATGGAGATTTGGTCTTGAGAGATGCTGATGGAACTTTCGTTTGGTCTACTAACACATCTAGCATGTCTGTTGCGGGTATGAGGATGATGGAAACTGGAAACCTTGAGCTTTATGATGTCAATAACAAGACTGTTTGGAATTCATTTGATCATCCTTCTGATGTACTGCTTCTTGGGAACAAATTAGTGGCAGGACAGAAGCTGGTGGCAAGTGTTTCGAAAACTAATAGATCTGAAGGTGTCTTCAGCCTCTCTGTGATCCTACAAGGTTTGTTTGCTTCTTACCAAGCTACTGCGCCACAAAAGTACTTCAAATTCTCAGTTTTGGGGGGCATAGACAGCCTCCAACTAAGTCATGATGAATCCTCTGGTAATCTTGCTTTACTTATAATGTCAGCTTCACCTGATGAGCCGAATACAATGCTTACAAGCACCATTAAATACTCAGCGACGGCTTACATGAAATTTGATCCTGATGGGCATCTCAGAATTTATGATGGCAACATGATCGACGGGGTTGATCTGTTGACAGATATGAGTGCATGTGATTACCCAACAGCTTGTGGTAATTATGGGCTGTGCTTAAATGGACAGTGCTCGTGCCCAGCAGGATTTGCTCGAGCCAATACCACAAATGATCAAGGCAACTACAATTGCTGGCAGATGAGTCCAACCACATGTGAAAATCCAAAATCCCATTCTCTTCTTCCCCTGGAAGATGTCTACTATTTCAATTATGTTGACCCTGAGGCAGCGGTCCTGAAAGGAACAGACATGAAGAGTTGTAAAGATGCATGTTTGAAAAACTGTTCATGCAACGCTGCTCTATTTCAGTATTACTTTAATGATTCTCATGGGAATTGTTTTTTGCCCTCACCAGTTCTTACACTAACGGGTGATGGTAAGGAAAGAAACAGTTACCATTCTAATGCCTTCATCAAAACTTCTAATGATGGAGAGAATGGAAGTGCTTTTACATCTACTATCAATCCTACATCTTCTATCAATCCTAAAATAATAGCAGGATCAACTATTGGAGCCATCCTTGTTATGAGTTTAATTGGTGGTCTATGTATTATGGTTTGGAGGAAGAAAAGAGATCTAGAGGAAGGAATGGAAGACTTGAATCAACTATCAGGAATGCCCATGAGATTCACATACCAAGAACTAAGAGTGGCAACTTGGGATTTTGAGAAGAAGCTTGGAGGAGGAGGGTTTGGATCAGTTTTTGAAGGAATTCTAGAAAATGGAGAAAAAATTGCAGTAAAGCGCCTAGATGCTTTAGGCCAAGGGCAGAAGGAATTCTTGGCTGAGGTCAAAAGTATAGGAAGCATCCATCATGTCAGCCTGGCGAGGCTAATTGGATTCTGTGCTGATAAATTGCACACGCTTTTAGTCTATGAGTTCATGTGCTGTGGGTCTTTGGATAAGTGGATTTTTCTGCAGGGAACCACTACTACATCCTCTGGACTTCCAAACTAGAAGAAACATTATCATGGATGTAGCAAAGGGGCTGGCCTATCTCCATGAAAGAATGCAGACAAAGAATAGTCCACTTAGACATCAAACCACAAAACATTTTGTTGGATGAAAATCTGCATGCTAAGATCTCTGATTTTGGCTTGTCTAAGTTGATTGACAGGGATCAAAGTCAAGTGGTGACCACAATGAGAAGGAACTCCTGGGTACTTGGCTCCTGAATTATTCAGCTCAGTCATCACAGAGAAGGCAGATGTTTATAGTTTTGGAATCGTAGTCATGGAAGTTGTCTGCGGAAAGAAAAAATCTGGATAGGTCACAGCCAGCTGAGTGCATGCATTTGCTCCCTATTCTTATGAAGAGGGCACAGGAGGATCAATTGATTGATATGGTTGACAATAGCAGTGAGGATATGCAATTGCACAGGTTAGAAGCTGCGGAGATGATGAGGGTTGCTATTTGGTGTCTGCAAAGTGATCACACCAGGAGGCCTAGCATGTCAACCGTGGTTAAGGTCTTAGAGGGCACCATGGGTGTTGAGGCAGACCTAGACTATTGCCTTCAGAATGCAACAACAATGGCAAGCAATAAGAAGAGAGGCAGAGCTGGGCAGTACTGCCACATTGCTGCCATCACTACTATCAGGACCAAGGTGAAGAAAGATCTTTTGCGAAATATATGTGGTGTTTATGTTTTCTCCGATAGGTGTTTTACCTTCAGTTCTCTTTATATCGCTACTGTAACGTTAGCTACTGTAATATTATCTGGGAAATTGTTCAATTAGCATAAAGTGTGATTCTTTAAAGCCAAGACATGCAATCAGTTTTCTGTTTAAGTTTTTTTGAGGTAAAGAATTACTTTTATAGCCAACAAAGAGCCATATATACATGATTCCGGTAAACATATTACTATCAACATTGTGCTGATTCTTTTCAGAGCAATCATATCGAAGGCATTTGATTGAATTGTGTTGACTTAGCATGGAAAATTGAAGCTACCTCTCCAGAAACTCTTTTCTTTTCTTTTTCTTTTTTCTTGAAGCTGCAATTTGTCTTCGCAAATCGCTACTCATTGCTCAGGTATAATGATGTCAAAGTCATTAACAGTCCATTCAGCAACTTGATTAGGGCCTTGAATATCTCTGTTCCTAAATCAATGGACATCCACTGCCTCCTAGCCGGGGAGTCCCAGGATCCTGCAAAATAAGTAATAGCCGCCATATGTTAATGTCAAAGAGCTTTGTCCATTTTAATAATTCATCATGTCACTTCCTTTTGGCCTCTGTACAAAATTTCCTTCCGTTTCTAGGATGCAGGATTATATCTAGTGACTTCGAGTTTTGAAAAAACTAGTAAATTTGAAGCTCTGAATCTGTGCTTAGGCCATTTAATCCATAAGAGAAAAGTGAAAGACAGAAAAGCAAACCTGGTAGAAGTAAAGTGATTGCGACAACCTCCCAACATCAAGTTCCCAAGTTCTCGGGTCACCAATCCAACCCTCACCTTGCTTGGTAGGATATCCATACTCACCCCAAACTGGATGTGGCAAAATCTGTAATATCTCCTGAGGCTGAGGATTGCTATAGGGATCACACAAACTATAAGGAACTTCAAGATGCTCTGCGTTCCCCGGAGAACAGTACAAGTGATAGGCGGCATAAGGGAAGCGAGCAGTGTCATTGCGATGGATACGTGTTCCATCGGGAAATGTATGGTAAGGAGGGCACACGTTGAGGTTGCTTGGATGGCACCATGAACTTATGTTTGGATTTATGATCATTTCGCTGTATCGAGTGACATCTGAAGTAACATTGCCATCGCAAGGTTTCCCATCGTTCTTCCAACAGCTTCCCATGTCCATCAGGTAGAACTGGCTGCTAGGACCCCCACCATTGATTACATTTAAAGTGAACCTTACTTTGAAGTTTGGTGATTCTGGGATCTGCATACAGTGCACGTCAACTCCATCACTCACAAGTTTGTTTGGCTTGTAAGTAAAACCTGCATTAGTGCATGATACAGACTATTTTTTTCAACCCCTAGATGTCAGTCACTCGTGTAAACCCACCTCCCCTGTGAAATGTTTGCAGGATTTGACCTACATTTCAATCTATTTCTATGCATCATAATATTTTATCTACATCGGAGGCTGGGCAGAAACAAAGAAAAGGTTTGGCACTCCCTTTGTTTGTATTTGAACCGTTGAGGAATTTGAACTATGTATATTAATTAGATCAAAGAATGAAAAGGAGCACTCACAATTTTTGACATACCCCTTGTTGGGTAATGGTACCCACCAGAAACATCATGTGTGGCATCTGATCTCAAGTAAAGCATCAACCATGGATACTTTGTTGAGGTCCTCAAAAGATGATGAAAAATCCAACTTCCCTTTCCTACCTCCTTCTCCCATGTCACAGAATGGTATGAAATGTTATCCATTAGTCCCTTGCTCAAATCTGCATCCAAATCCCATGACCCATAAAACCTTCCTTTAAGTGTCGTCCTATTAGGCCCTTGCAACGTGGTGTAATCATGATAAATGAATGGCTGGTTCATGCAACCTTTTCCAAAGCAAGGGAATCCAGTGTCAGGGCCGAAAGGCCCCACTCTGTGGCCATTTTTGGGGCACTTGGCCGAGTAAGTGTCCATGTTGCCGCTCTTGAGCATGATCATCCAGAATTGCCACGGATTAGGAGTGTCTTCAACCTGACATTTTGAGCCTAAATAGAGTTCCTTATCCGCAGCATAAAGGTTTACATCATAAAGGGCATTTGGTTGCACTCCTAGAAAAGGGTTTCCAACACTAAGCTTGTTGTCTTCCTCTGTGACTCTGTGGACCAATGCATATGGCAAGGAATTGCAGAGGGCGCAGTTCTTTTCTACAAGACAGAAAATTCAGAAACAAAATAAATACAGATCATAAATGTTCGAGTACTTTCTTCTCACAACTTACTATAGAAACATAGAAGTTATACAAACCCTTCTCTTCGTTAAGAAATTGTCTATTCTGATTTCCAGTTCTTGCTGGGAATTTACGCATTTATTGGATTTATAAAACTCAAGAATCATAAACAGACTAACTCTTGTTCACTGAAGGAAAGGTACTAACAATCTACTACATGACAATTTTCTATCCAAAAAGGCAATTCAATACGGTGATAAAGCAAACAGATGTTCATAAATTATCACCAGAGATACATGAACAGATAGAAGACAAGTAAAGCAAAGAAAATGGCCTGCAAATCTTACCTTCTGCCTTCGGAGAAGCCTTGTATATGTCAAAGCAATCTGCAGCTCTCGGGCTGCCCATAGAAGGAACTTCTTCTCCAACCTCATTGCATTGATTCCATGACTCTATTGCCAACCTTAAACCATCTCTTCTCATTCCAGGATCGCCTAATGCTGATACATACTCATTTCCAGCTGTAGCATATAAGGCTCTTGAAAGAATAACCACGGCCAGAACAGGAAGAAAATAAACTGGGTTCTTCTTTCCATCCATTGGTTAGAATAGAGGAAGTTTGATATCACACATGTACATAACTATATATAATATGATAATGAATTGAAGAACTCAGTAGAGATGTAGAATTCGAACTTGATTGATGGAGACCCAAGTACGAAAAAATTGCTCTAGACTTTGGTCTTACTTTCCAGTTGCGAGGAACATACTCTTCCTTATAATGAAAGCTCTACAGATATTATTGTTAATTTCCTATGTGTAACTTCGGTCGGTACAAATTCCCGCTCATAGAGGGCTACTTATGCCTTTCTTAAACTAACTCTCGCACCAGAAAAGAAAGGGACAAACCAGAATTTTTAATGAAAAACAATATAAGCTAGGGATACAAAAGGACTTTTGGTCACATCTGTTTAAAATCATATTCACAAAGTTAGAGAAATCACTGGAAAATAGTAAAAGTTCATCTTCAGCCTATGCTGTAAGGAAAGGTGCCGTTTCTAGCTAACTTCTGTAGACGTTAAAACCTACCCTAGCAAGTCTTCATGTATTCCAAAAGGACATTACTATAAAAAAGTATATACTACTTCGAGTAAATACTTGGGGGTATACGTATAGAGTTATTGAGCCATTATTCTGCAGAACAAGCAGAGGAAAACCAAAATAGGGGATTCTGTCCCTTCTTGCTGATAATGATAACACATCGCATTACAGTAAGAATCTGACAATGACCCTTCTTGCCTTTGATGGACCACGGGTTGGCTGCACATGCAAAACTTATTACAGGGCCAAAGTGGGACTGAAAGTGGAACAATTGTCCTAGCCTGTGCAAGTTACATGAATGCTATTATGTCAAAGTTTAATTGTAATTTCTAGCTCTGCAATGCAAATTTACTCCAAATCCTTCACTGTCTGTGATGCAAACCACACATTGACTGTAACAGTGGGTAAGGGCATTAGCATAACTAATTTGGTCTTAACAAGCAAACATTGATGTCTGTAGCCTTTCTAACTAGAATACCAGTTGTTGGTTTTCTTTAAAACAAAGTGATGCCTCTATCATATCTGGAGTAGGAGAAAAGTTTCTATATTCTGTTCTTGAAATGCAATCAATCCTATAGATGCAAAACTATAGATGCCTCTATCATATCTGGACCTGTACCTACTGCAGGTGTTGATCCAATGCAGCCAAGGATTTGGACCGATTTACTTTTGTTTGTGGGCCTGAGGCTTACCAAACCCAACCATTCTTTCAGCCTTAATTCTTATTAAGTGCTAAGATCTTCTTTTTGTCCGAGGCTATTAGCCACTGTAGTGGTCTTTGACAAAAAAGCAAAAAGTCACTCCTCCAGAAACCAAAAACAAGCAAAAGGTAAAAGAAGGAAACAGATTGATTTTAAAGAAAACAAAAGGAAATGATTAAAGAAAGAAATCTCCAAATCACTAAAGCCATAAAGAGAGAACTGTCAGTCCTAATTGTCCAAAACCTGCCCCCATTTCAAAGCCCTGGTAGCTGGTTCATACCAAGATACAAAAGTTCACGAGCTACTGATGCAACAACACTGGATATGTGGACAGAATTATAGACCATAATTCTTGTGGATGAACTTGGGGTGATCCTGCACCTAGAGGATCAAAGGGATTCCCATCTGAGCATGGGTTTAGGCATGAATTCATTTCCAAGTACAAACCATAAAGTGAAAAAAAGAAGCCAAAGTGGTCACAAGATTAAGGGCGGGTGCCTCTTTTGAAAAAAAAAAAAAAAAAACTAGCAGGAGAAAACAAAGTAAGAAACCCACGTCCCTATTTATAAGCTTCTAACTGTCCCAAACTGCTACAACTCTCTCTCCCCCCCTCCCATTAACATCCCATTCAGTTTCTTATCATCATCTCCATCTTCTTCTTCTTCTCTTGGCAACTGGATAACCTTAAAAAAATCAAGCTATCCTCATCCAAACAAAAGAAAGAAAACCACTCCATAACAAACAGTAAAAACCCTGTTTTGTCAGAAGTAGAAAAGGATGAAGTGGGGTAGGAAAAAAACCCCATCTTCTTCGCGCCCTTCTTTAATATCTCATGTTTTCCCCACTTCCTGGCTAACAAAGTTCAAGCACATGAGCATCAACCCAGGGCAAGAACATGCAAAAGCGAAGCAAAAAAGGGAAATGGAATTCTGTTTTCCGCAAGTCCATTGCCATTTGCTCGTGGTGAAGGAGGAGGTAGATTCTATGGTGGGGATGGCGATGCTTTTTGGAGACTTTCTTTTGGTGACGAGAGTGCTAGCACAGGTGCTTTGAGTTCATTTCATAATGATTTGGACAGTGAGCTCCAGGCTCCACTATCAAGTTGTCACAGCTGTAGATCAAACGCTACAAGGGTAAATAATAGAAAAGAAGACCAAATCAGGTTCAGCAACAAAGGTTTCTGAAGCAAGGAAAATGAGAGGACTGGCAAGAGAAATTGAGATTTTGCCTGAAATGGATGCATGTATAAGTGATAAGGTAGCAGAAATCAGAACCCCAAGGTTGAGGTTGAGAGAAAGGAGAAAATGAGGAAAACAGATCAAAGGGTTTTCGAAGCGCAGCAGTTCAAATTGGATGGAGAATCGTATGAAGCAGAGAGGGTATCAAGAAAAGAGACATCAAAGAATATTTCTGAAATGGAATCAGAAAGAACGATTGGGAGGATAGAGAGAGAGGACGGTAAGTTGACAGCTTCTCATTCAAAAAAAGATTTCTCCGTGTCTTCCATTAATGTGAGCGATTCTCATCTAAGAAAGACTAAAAAAGACTTTGTATTTGCTGCTCAGAAAGAAAGTGATGGATTTTCTGCTGAAAATTTGGGTTCTGAGTGGCAAACGTTGAAAGACATGAAGATTGAAGAGCTCAAGACAAAGAGGGAGAGACAGAGAAAATCTCTGTACATAAACAGAGAATTGCAGAGGAAAAAGAAAAGTAAAGTCAGGGCTATTTCTCCAAGAACAGCTTCAAAAGTCGAAATCTGCAGAATAAAAGCACTTGAAGACATGAAGAAAGCCAAGATGAAAAAGAAGAAAAAGGCTAGGGAGAAAAAAATGGAGGGATTCACAGGCCTAGAGAATTTCGCTGTGGTGAAAACCTCGTTTGATCCACAGAAAGACTTCAGAGATTCAATGATTGAAATGATTGAGGAGAAGAGAATTAGCCGGTCAGAAGAGCTCGAAGAACTCTTGGCGTGCTATCTGACATTGAACGCTGACGAGTATCATGATCTTATTGTCAAGGTATTCCGGCAGGTATGGTTTGATCTGAACGAGGCCTGCTTTGATACTGAACTAGAGAATGAACAAGGTTACGATGAATAACCGCATTATTCAGTAAATTATAGCAAGAAACTTGTAAATTTCCTGTAAATTGCTAAGATATTACTGTTATAATATGATGATGCCTCTAATTAATTATCATTCCATGAAAAATTATCATCATAACTTCAATGCAGTAACAATTTCAAGAATTAGTGCTATTAAAGTTTGTGTACAGATGTCCACCATAATCGAGGGGACGCACTGATGAGGAAAGGAGAGAATTGATGAGTTATAAACAGTACACAGCTAATTGCTTGCAACACGTATTGATGCTTAAGCATTCCCATCACCTATCATGCTACGAATATTTAAAGAGTGAGAGAAACCCTATCCTCTCACAAGTACCAAGGATTGCCGTGCAATGTCAACAACTTACATTCAACATCTATGAGCGGGAAGGCAGCAAAGTGACAAATCCATATATAGTTCGGTTTACATTATCTAAGTGGATCATTAACCCGTGTTAGGTTGCGGATCCAGTTAATTTTTATTAAATATATATAAAAAGATATTTAGATATTATTATTGTTTTTTAGTAAAAAAAAATTAAACTAAATAGGGATTGATCTAATTGACTTTAAAAGTTTAAAAACAACCCAGATGACTTGTAAAAATAATAAAAAAACCTATGACTCGATTCATGAAATTAAGATAATCTAATAGAAAAAAAATAGCATGTTTTAACTCGGGTTAATCTACTAAATCCACGATTTTGATTATAAGATAGAGATAACCCTATAAAAAAGAAAATTAAAAACAAATTGTGAGACTCAACTCTTAATCGACCCTATTAGATCTAATGTTGTATTATAAAGTTTGTAAAAAATTTAATTAAAAAATGATACAAAAAATATGTAAAGTTAACATGGGTTAACTCATTAAGCACTATTCACGGGGTATAAAGATGAGATAACCTAATAAAAAGCAAACCAAAACAAATCATAAAATCTAATTATCAATAAAACACAATATTAAATGATGATATTGAAAAAAAAATCAATTAAAAAAAACTGAGTCAACTGAGTTAACTCGTTAAACTCACTACCCGGGTCATAAGATAGGGACAACCTAATAAAAAAAATCAAGTATTGAAAGATTTATGATCCAAGTCATAAGACTAAAATAACCTTTTAGAAAAAAAAAAATACAACCCAATTTAATGAGGGTTAAAATGTTAAAACCCATGACCCTAAATAAAAACCAAAATATCCCCATAGAAAAAAAATCAAAACATATCATGAAGCTCAATTCTCAATTTATCTAATGTTAAATGATGAAATTGAAAAAAAATTAAAATTAAAAAAAGATATAAAAACAACCCAAGTTAACTTGGGTTAACCCATTAATCACCATTCTCGGATTATAAGGCCAGAATAACCTAATAGAAAACAAATAAAACATATCATGAAATCTAATTCTCAATTAACTTAATATTAAATGATGAAAAGTGGGAAGAAAAAGTTAATAGGAAAAAGGAAAAAAAATGAGTCAACCAGGTTAACCCGTAATCCGTGTAATGAGAGTGAGATAACCCAATAAAGAAAACAAATCTAATATTAAAAGATGAAGTTTAAAAAAAACATTAATAGAAAAAATATATAAAAAACTATTATAATGAATAGTGTTTTGTGAGGAGGGGTAACAACAAAACCCCCTCATCATATAGTTTTTCTTGTTAATTAATGTGTCTCTTATAATGTCGATGCTCTAGAAAAAAAATATACACATATGACATTTTAAAAAAACATTTTTAAATGCAACGTAATGCAATTGAATTAATAGTCACACATCCTTTCTTTTCTAGATGATGATCAACTTATATTATAATACAAGTAGCTTCAACTTCAATATTTAGATTCTTCCAACATTCTATGTGCCTTTATAATATCTCATAATCTTTGCATAGATGCTAACTTGTTTAAGAGTTTAACATAATCAATATAATTTTGAGAGCGTCATTACAATTCTTGGTCGATTCTACCTACTAAGGTTTTGCAGACACCTAAAAAAGACTTCTAAACAAATAAAGCTTCTTTTCCTCACACTTCTACTTTTTCTACAAGCTACTCAACTTGTATATAAGCCTATAGACATCAAATCCCATATACTAATATACTTTCTCAAAAGAAATTTTAAAGACATTGATAGCCTTCTCAATCTTTTAAGCAAAGTAGCAAGTAAACTAATGGGTTTATTTTAAATCATGTATCCAAATGAGAAAATAAACATTCATGTGCTTAGCCCATAAATAAAAGCCTAAAGTTATCATATTTTAAGGTTAAAGTTTATTTGTAAATGCTTTTATTCTCTACCTTTTGGTAGCTATAGAGAACAGATAATTGGTGAGTTTTGAATTACTTTGGGATCTTGGATGAGAGAAAAATTTTATGTGACACATTGTAGTCTTATACTTTTTCATAATAAATTTTCCTTTATTGTCTTGCTCGTAGGATAGGTCTAAGTTTCTAAATCATATAAATTTTGTGTTTTCTCTTGTGTGATTTATTGTGCTTATTCTTTTATGTTTCTCTACTTTTCAATTAGTTTGAGATTATAAGATTGTTTTCATAACAAACTAGTATTAGAGCTTGCCTGGTTATCAATTGGCTTTTTACAATGGTGATAAAAGTAATGTCGATAATCAAATTTGATATAGAAAAATTTAATGGTTGGAAAAACTTCAAATTCGTCAAATCCACGACTTTGGTTATGAAACTAAAATAATCATATAAAAAGCAAATCAAAACAAATTATAAAGTTCAATTCTCAATCAACATCTCAATCATTGTTGAACCCAATGTTGAATGATGAAATTTATAAAAAATTAAAATTGAGAAAATGACATAAAAATGAGTCAAGTCAACTCGGGTTAACCTGTTAAGCACAATTCTCGGTTTATGAGACCGAGATAACTTAATAAAAAGCAAACCAAAGTAAATCATGAAGCCTAATTCTTAATCAAACATAATATTAATTGATGAATCTAGGAAAAAATAATTAAAAAGGAAAAAAAAAAACAAGTCAATTAGGTTAACTCACTAAACTACGACTCAGGTAATAAGACATGAACAATCCAATAAAATACAAATCCAATGTTAAAGAACTAGTGATCCAAGTCATAGGGAACAAGATAACCTTTTAGAAAAAAAAAATAAAAAAAAAAATTGAATTTAACCGGGGTTAAAATGACAAAACTCGCGAACTTGATCATGAGATCAAGATATCTCATAGAAAACAAATCAAAAACTTATTATGAATCTCAGTTTCCAACTAAATTAATGTTAAATGATGAAATAAAAAAAATTAAAAAAAGACATAAAAACAATCTGAGTCAACTCGGGTTAACCCGTTAAGCATTATTCTCGGATTATGCGGCCGGAATAACCTAATAGAAAGCAAACAAAGCAAATCATGAAAACTATTTTTAATCAACACAATATTAAAAGATAAAATTAAAAAAAAAAAAACTCGAGATAATCAGATTAATTCGCGATCCATGTTATGAAAATAAGATAATCTAATAAAAAATAAATATAGTATTAAATAATGAAATTATATTAAAAAAAAAAAAAAACATTGATTAAAAATGAAATAAAAAAATACTGCTATTTTTGGTTTTTTGTTAATTTATTCATAAGATCATCTAGATAAATCAACATGATAAGATGATGTGTCCTTGTAAGGAGGATGCCGTTTACGTAGCATACTCTAAAACTGGCTAGAAAAGAAGATGCTCTATCTTTAACAACAGATTTGATCATCCTACTGCAGAGGACAAAGGCTTGACATGTAAAAAGGTAAAATCATAGGCTATGCCTATAAATATCAAAGCATCAACTTCCTATTTTGTTCTTGCTGGCTAGTATTTGCGCAGTGCTAGCTAGTACAGCTACAGCTATTCTAAAACGCCAGCCTGCCATTTCAAAGCCGCATTTGAATGATCCTCAGTATAATTTGGATAAGAATTAAGATACAGGATGCTACATGCACAATTTGACCGTTGTGAAGCAAAGGAAAATGCTCGTGAAGAGGAGTTCAAAGCTCCACCTTGCAGCAAGATTTGTTGCCTTCTGAGCAACCAAGTTTTCGATCATTTTTATCCTCAGAAGGCAGAAGGCCATGGACTGATTCCCCAGGAAACTCTAGCAGAACAACTCCGTTTTAAAGCTAGCAATGTTAAGATTCAAGGGCATTTAGATAAACTAGGAAGAGAAAAAACAGTAAAACCGAAACTCGAGAGGAAAAGAGCGCCAAATAAGAGGTCTCTGGATGAGCTTTGGTTCCATCTACTACAAAACAATAATGGTTTTGGCATGCATAACCAGTCTTGCTCGAACAAGGAATGGTATGTAAGCATGTTTTTGCACGACATGCTTTCACCTTTCAGACAAAATAAGTCCTTGGAGCAAACAAAAAAATATTCACCGATATTCACATTCTTAGAACACTTTGAGCATAGAGATGGACCATCCTTTTTTCTGTTTTCCACTCTTCACTGGAGAGATATAGATGAAATTGGGAAAACCACACTACCACCATTGTCTTGATGGAGGGGAAAAGATATCTGTCAATTGTCTGTATTGGAATCTTATCTAACTATATTCTCAGTGATAAGCATCAAGACCAGATACAGAGCTTCTGGAATAAATAAAGCACCTAATAGAACATTGCAATTAAATTTTCCAATTTCTGCAGGGTGCAGTTATAAAGTGCTGAAATTTCACAGGCACTTTGTAAGAGTTTCAAAGAGTGCAAACGAGCTTATTTGCTGCCAAAAACAAAACATAACATGCTTTCCAAACACACACTGAACAGCATACTTATATGACAGACTCCATTCAAAAACTTCATGATGTCAAAATTTGACTAAATGAAGGCAATAACTACAGAAACCAGAGGAAAAAAAGGATGGGACACTAAGATAGTTAAACAGAAAACTGAAGATACAGAAAGGTTACAAAGGAATTTTCATTGCTACAGACTGATAGACAGTGTTTAATAACTGTATGGTTACTACT